>NC_137056.1:13246722-13289222 GCF_032717465.1 Coenobita brevimanus | reverse complement strand
TCGATATTTACTCCTTTGCTTTCCTTATCTGTGTTTCTGAAAATGCTTTCTAGGCACGCTGTAAATAATTTTGTTGAAATTGTATCTCCCTGGTTCAGTCCCTTCTCAGTCTCAAATTTTTCCGAGTCCTTATGTAATTTAACTGTAGCAGTTCCCTCTTTACATATGTTTTCGAGCAGTTTTACTATGTTCTCATTTACTCCTTGTTCTTGCAATGAATTTATAATTGCTATGTGCTCCACTGAGTCGAAAGCCTTTTCGTTATCAACAAAACCTGAGCACAGTGGTTTATTATATTCTGTAGTTTTCTTAGTTAGCTAACGGAGTGTGTGTAGATGATCAGTAGTCGAATATCCACTTCGTAATCCTGCTTGTTCGCGAGGTTGGTTTTCATTCAGATTTGTTGTTGGGATGTTCGTCAGGAGTTTAGTGAAGAGTTTGTAAATGACTGATAATAATCTATTGGGTCCATAGTTACTAAGATCTTTTGAGTCGCCTTTTTTGTAAAGTAGATTAACTCGCATTACACCATGTTTCGTTAAATTTCTCCTTTTTTTCATGAATTGAGTAAATAAGTGGACAAGCCTGCTTTGTACTGATACTCCTCCATCCAACAGTACATCTGCTACTATATTCCATCTTCTCCCGGAGCCATACCTCTTTTCGCATTATCTATCTATCTATCTATATACCTAGGCTGCTTCCCCCAAGGAAAGGGAGGTAGCCGAGACAGGACGACACACTCCCCATTTACTCATCCATTCAAACACATTCATTCGCATCTTAGCCCCAAAGGGGAGAACGGACAGATCCTCACCGCACCACACCGCACAAGGGTCAACTGCGCAATGCAATCAGTGACATCCGCAGCAGGGCCCGACAGCAGAACTGGTTTACCCCTGCCACATCATAACAGCCCCATCCCCTTACCCGCACCTGACCTGACCAGCTGATCAGATCAAGTGCGGGAGAATATCTCCTCAGGGCTGCGTCATCACTTATTCATTCACAATTTCTCTCCATTTATTTCTGTCACGCACAGCCACTCTTCCTTGCTCAACAGACATCCCTCTCGCATCCAGTGCTCTCTTCACACTGTCCATCCATCCTATTCGTGGTCTTCCTCTCAGCCTTACACCTCTCACATCAGATCTAGTTATCTTTTTCACCAATCGCTCATTATCCATTCTCTCCATATGCCCAAACCATCGCATTGTAAAGAGAATATTTGCTTCGTCTGGTGTTACCTCAGGTATTTTACTTGCGTCCGCTGAAAAGTTGGCTATTGGTACTGCTGTCTTTGATGCATATCGTTCTTTGTAAAATTCTTCAACTCTCTTCACCGTCTGATATCTACATTCAGTGACTTCACAGTTTTTGTCTTTCAGTTATGTAATTTGTTACCTTCCTAGTGCAATTTTACTTCGGACCTGTTTCATACATTTTTCCCTTTTTGATGGTTTCTTTGCTTCTCATTTTCTCATGTTGATAAGCTTACTTAATTCCGCTCGTTCTGTTTCATCATTCTGTGTTTTTACTTTCCTTTCCTTTCTCTTTTTCATGAGCTCGAGTGTCTTTTCCGAATACTTCTTGGCTTTGGTTGTATTAGGTTTCCCTACTGCCTCTGGTGATTGTCTTAGCACTTTTGTCAGTTTGTCATTCAACTCATCAGTGTCACATTCAGCATCGCTTAGAGCCTGAAATCTGTTCCTCATTTCCAACTGAAAGGCTGCTTTGTTTTCGTTTACTTTTATTCGGCATCTTTTTTTTTTCATCTTTCTTTCACTTCTGATATTGAACCTGGCTGTGCAACCCACCAGTCTGTGGTCAGTTCCTATATTTACTTTGTTGATATCTGTGACGTTTGTGATCGTGTTATATTTATCTGCAATAATGAAATCGGTTTCATTCTTTGTTTTTCCATTTGGACTTCCCCAGGTACATTTTCTCCCTCTTCTTTTCTGAAAGAACGTGTTCATTATTCTCATGATATACATTTCAGAAAAATTTACCACCATTTCTCCTTCTTCATTCCTTTCTCCCACTCTAAATTTTCCCATACATGCTTCTCCATTTTTTTGTTTCCCAAGTTTTGCATTGAAGTCTTCCATAAGTATAATATATGTGGTCTTTTCTTCTTCCATAATCTGAGAGATGTCGTCATAGAATGTTTTTATTTCTTCATCTGAGCTTTGAGAAGTCGGTGCATATACTTGCATTACGTTCAGGGTGCATTTTTTGCACAGTCTAATTACAATCCATGCTGCTTGTAGATACGCTTCTGAATTTAACAATGTTGTCTGCCTGATATTTATTAATTAGAAATCTTATACCACTAACTGTTTCATGTTGCCCTCTCTTGTAGTAAAATAGGTGGTTGCTGTCATTGAGCTGAATCACATTTTCTTCCTTTCTGTGGATCTCACTCAAACTTACAAATATGTCAATTGTTTTCCAATTCAGTCATTAAGTTATCAAGTTTGTAATCTTCTGCGAGGCTTCTTACATTGTATGTATAAATGTACTGGGATTTCAGTTTATTTAATAGCCCAGTCCCTAATTTGCCGAGACAGTCCCTACTTACTTTCTGTAGCACACTACCCGTAAGCACAGGAAGCAGTGCGGTTGAACCTTTAGTAGACGATGATCCATCAAGAACGCCCATCAGATCATTTGCAATTGAATTCATGTTTGGTTGGAAGGATTGTGGTAAACAGTCTCACCTTTCTGGCAGATAGTTCTAGTGAGATGTAATTTTGTACCACCTTATTCATTATATTTGGCGAAGCCCTATATATCTATAGGGGGTCCCATGGTCCGTACCGTCCAAGACGGTACCTCGAATATCTAAGAGGACTTCCCCTATCTGCCACCGGAGGACGCGCCAGGGACCCCTTGAAATTCTTTTCTGGATCATTTGAGGTTCATGAGCCTCGACTGTAAACCAGTGCTCAGCGACGTCGTCTTATTTCACTGGTATCGGAAGGGAATCGGTCGGTTTTATTATGCACAGGAGAAACATCGGGAAGCAAGGAATTAGGAACAAACACTATCAGTCCGTATGCCACAAGTACTTTCCCCTTGCCTGAATACAATCGTCTGAAGGAGGCAAGAAAACAACTACAAAGACGTTATAGGACGGAAGGGTTTAAGACATTTCTGTTTCGACCAAGCATGGAAGAAATACAGAAAAGGAATAGCGATATGCATAGCGATGAATGATTTATTTGTCGTCCCCATTGTGTGTGTGTGTGTGTGTGTGTGTGTGTGTGTGTGTGTGTGTGTGTGTGTGTGTGTGTGTGTGTGTGTGTGTGTGTGTGTGTGTGTGTGAGAGAGAGAGAGAGAGAGAGTCGTCTACATTTCACTTCACTGGAATGTAGATGACCGTATAAATAAAGGTACAAAGTATTTTTGTGAACACTCAGGCTCCTATAACCCACTCCCAGTCGAATACAATGGTCTAGTGTTTGGCCCAGTTAAAATTCTCGAGTATAAAGCCATGACAGAGTGAAGTATGTAAGAATTCTTGGGCTTACAAAGTCCTGCGACGACAACAACTTTCTCTCTCTCTCTCTCTCTCTCTCTCTCTCTCTCTCTCTCTCTCTCTCTCTCTCTCTCTCTCTCTCTCTCTCTCTCTCTCTCTCTTCCTTCCTTCCTTCCTTCCTTCCGTCTTCTCTTCCTTTTTCCTTCCTTTCATCCTCCCTTCCCTCCACACCACCCTTCCTCCTTCCTTCCTTTCTTACATCCTTTCTTCCTTTCTTTTTCCCTCCTTCCCTCCTGCCTTTCCTCCCTCCCTCCCATTATATAGCAATCACCTTCATAGGGGAAATTGTTTGTCATTAGAGGGGAGACGATAGATAGGTAGCCAGGTAGAGAGATGTACAGATGAAACTGCCATAGGCAGAGCATTTATCGGATGTATCCGATTGTGCCTGCTTTAGTTTTCACCGGCGTGTGGGCACTGGGCAGTAGAGAGTTTGCCGGATGGATCCGACTGTGTCTACTTAGTTTCCACCGGCGTGTTGGCAGTCATTTGGCGAAATATTTTGCGCTTGATTGCGAAGCACAGGATGGGTTTAGGAAACTAAAAATTACATTCCCAGGTGCGCCAAACATTTCTCTTCAATTTCGTAAGAAAAAAAAAAATAGATTTTCGACATTTGAAAAAATGGTGCCTGGGCCGGCCACGGGGCCCCAACGATTTCCAGACCCACGGCCATTGAGAGGTTTCAACACCCGACCCAGCCCAGGGCCTTTGACCGATTTCCATGAAAAACAATAGACTTCCAGGGTTTATGGATATCTACCTTCTGAATTTTTTTTTTTTCAGAACGACTGGTGCAAAATTGTAGAGAGCGGACAAACAAACAGAGAGACAGACAGACAGGTGAAACAGCGACAGACAGAGCGCTTGCCGGATGGATCCGACTGCTTTTGAGTTTAAACATTGTCACCCTTTATGTGTCTATAAAATTTCATAAAGATCCAATGAGAATTGACGGAGATATGAATTTTTGACAATTTGCCCCATGTTAGGGATTCAACCCCCCACCTAGCCCAGGGCCTTTGACCTATTTTGATGAAAAGCAATAAGCTTCCAGGGTTTATGGATATCTACCTTCTGAATTTTTTTGAAAACGATTGGTGCCAGATTGTAACCTGTAGAGTGCAAACAAACAAACATACAGAATTGACCAACATGCTTGACGAATCAAGATTCCTGCAAGCAATGAAACCGCCATAGGCAGAGCGCTTGCCGGATGGATATCCCTGCTTTCCCCCCCTTCCTTCCCCCACTTCTCCCTTTTTCCCCCTCCCCCCTTTTCCCCCTCTTCCCCCCTCTTAAAACTTCATAAACATCCTATACTCTCTCTCTCTCTCTCTCTCTCTCTCCAGGATTATTACTGTCGTGCTGAAATCACTTTACAGGTTTTACGGCAGAAATCTCACCACTGAGGGTGTTCAATCTCTCACACCGCTCAGGGCCTTTGACCGATTTCTATGGAAAATAGTAGGCTTCCAGGGTTTATGGATATCTACTTTCTGAATATTTTTCAGAACGATTGGCGAAAAATTGTGACCTGTAGAGAGCAGACAAATGAACAGATTGCTAGACAGACAGACAGACGGACAAACGTACAGAAATTACCAACATACTTACCGAACCTTTTAGTTCCGGCAAACGACAAACCGAATGAGATACATGGTTAGATAGGTAGAACGACAGACGGGCTGACAGTGTGATAAATAGGTAGGTAGACACATAAACAAACTGTAGATAAGTAGACAGATACAGATATGAACAGTTCAATGGATGGAGAGAATGTATTATGGTGACACTGACTGCTATACCGCCACCCTCCCACCAACCCTATACAACCCTACTTTTACCCCGCTGTGTTAGCCAGTCATGGGCGTCCATTCATTCTTACCAAATGACCGAGTTAAGTGAATACCCTTTACTATGCTCTACGATCCACTTCTGCTCTGCTACTCCACTCTTCCCTCCCCCCCCCCCCTCTCTCTCTCTCTCTCTCTCTCTCTCTCTCGGAATGGGCGGAAACACTCATAGGTGTATATGTATGCACAGTGCCTGCTAATTAATCGAAAACAACGTGTCGTAATAAAGAGTAGAGTCAGACAGGGATCCATGTTGGGACCAGTTGTGTTCATCTAATATACTATAATCCTGTGTATGTGTGTGTGTGTGTGTGTGTGTGTGTGTGTGTGTGTGTGTGTGTGTGTGTGTGTGTAACCAAAACGAAAAACGATTTTTATGAAACTTAGGATAGCTGGACTTGGGTCTCAGATGGGCCAGTTTCAGTTTGGACCCTAATAATTGTCCCCATTAGCGTTGCAATACGCGTGCATGGAAGAGGCGGCGAGGCATTTCCGTGGAGTTTCATGTGTCTTTGGAAAAGGAGAGAGAGAGTACATCTACGGTACAGTCCGATGTCTTACTATATTTATGCTACGAACAGACGATTTCCTTCATCAGAAAATGGTGGTAGATGTCGTGGTGGTGGCCATAATGATGGTGGTGGTAGCTGTGGTGGTGGTGGTAGCTCTGCCGATTTGGTGCTGGTGGTAGCTGTGCTGATGGTGGTGGTGGTGGTGGTAGTTGTGCTGATGGTGGTGGCAGCTGTGCTGATGGTGCTGGTGTAGATAGTAGCTGTGATGATGATGGTCGTCGTACTGATGTTGTTGTTGTTGTTGGTGGTGGTGGTGGTGGTGGTAGCTAGGGTGGTGGTGGTGGTGGTGGTGGTAGCTGTGCTGATGGTGGTGGTATTGATGGTACCTGTGATGATTCTGGTGGTGGTTGTAGGTGTTGTGGTGGTGCTATGGTGGTGGTTATGATGGTACGTAGCTGTTCAGAAATGGCTTTCATTATTTAGACAAATGTTGAGTGGCCTAATAAGGCCATGAGCCTCTTGTACTGTATATTAATGATATCGATGTTGAGTACTTCATTTTTAAATTCGCGGATGACACAAAAATCAGCAATACTGTTAAGTGAAGAAGACAGAATTTGCCTTCTAAATGACCTTAACAAAATTTCTGAATGGTCAAAAGAAAGCAAATGCCTTTCGGTGTAAGTAAATACAGGTATTGCAATGTGGAAAAAAAAATACGAATGCGAAATGCAAGGCAGCATAATTAGCAAGTCTTCACATGTTAAATATTGTATTTAGGAATAATAATTTCAGATAATCTCAGATTTTTCCAGTCAATGAATCCTCGCCGCGAATAAAGCCAACAGAGTCCTAGGATTCATGAAAAGACATTTTACCTATAAAAGCAAAGATACTGTGATCCTGCGGTACAAAAGCATAGTTAGGCCACACTTAGAGCTTGGCCTCAATTTTGGGCATCATATCTGGTCATATATAGAGAAACTCGAAGCTGTACAACGCAGGAACACTAAGTTATTCCCTTCCCTGAGGAGTAAACCATGTCTCGCGAGGCTTAAGGAACTGAATTTATTCGTTCTAAGAAAAGGTAGAATCAGGGATTGACTGATTGCATTTTTAAAGATATTCAACGGCTTTAGCAATAACGAAATCAAACAATCTATTTAAAGCTATTGCTGAGATCACAGCTCGAAGGAATGGCATGACGCTGCAAGCAAGAAAGGATAATACTGATAAAACCAAAAAGTTCTTCACCTTCTCTGTTATAAATGATGAGTGGAATAAACTTCATAGGGATGTGGTCGAAAGCAGAAACATAATTTCAAAAAGAGATTAGATATACATCATGACGTGATCGGTATTATATATTCTACTAAAGCAAGTGTGAATTTGTATTAATATACTCGTATATAAGTGTACGCACATGTACAGTACAGCTGGCCAAGTTTCCGGCTTTAAAACTTGGCGTTGCCAACGCTCTCCTTGTACGGGGTCTGAACTCTCGGAGTTCCGAAGCATGAACTGTCGAATCATTCACATCTTAGAGAAGTGGGATGCAGGGATATGGGGGTAGTTGACGGGTGGTGTCTGATATGGCGCCGGGGGTTGAGAAAGGTTTGCGTATACAAGGAACAACAAAGACTACTACTACTGCTACTACTACCACCACTAGCAAGTAGTAAGTAGCAGTAGTATCAAGTAGTAGGAGTAGTCAAAACAACTGACACCATTCTTCCTAATGTGACATACACACACACATGCACACACGTCAGTGGTGTGTTCGTCCGTGACAGGCTTTTTTGGTGGGTCTAGCCGTGGTGTAACTGGGGGTTCCCGGCGACCCTTACAGTGGGAAATAGTTGGCTGGGGGAGGGAGGGAGAGCGTCTTGGGTACAGTGGGAAATAGTTGAGAGAGAGAGAGAGAGAGAGAGAGAGAGCGTCTTCGGTACAGTGGGAAATAGTTGGTTGGAGAGAGAGAGAGAGAGAGAGAGAGAGAGAGAGAGAGAGAGAGCGTCTTCGGTACAGTGGGAAATAGTTGGTTGGAGAGAGAGAGAGAGAGAGAATAATCATCTTTCATAATAAATGGGGAAGGCTCTGGTATTTTTATTTATTTATTTATTTATTTATCTATTTATTGTCCCATGAAGAGCGAATGGGGCAGAGGTTATGACTCTCAGTTCAGACATCTCAGGCGAAAATGACTAGTCGCCTGACACTGAGCGGCAAATACTGGAACAATACACCTCAACCAACATTTGAATATAAACCCTTAATGGATCCCACCAATTTGGACCACCCTAACCCCCTAGACCACCAGGCGTACTTAGGTTTGTTTTACAGTTACTACTCAAGGCGGTAAAAGGTTTCCGGGGTAGTAGGAATCGATTTGGCATTTCAGTCACTCTACAATCACCTGAGGGTAACACTACGTCTAGTGAGTGGAAGATGAGTCCCCCACCTACCATCACTGTGAAATACTAAAGTCACTAAAATAAAGGGGTGTTTGAAAGTTGGTATGAGTTGAAATGCTGAACAGAGGGTAACAAAGATACACTCCTGGATTCCGTGACGCAGTATATTCCTGCTGCGTCCAGAGAAACTTACTGAATACAGGAAGCACCTCGAACTGAAATAATTAATCAAGACGATGGTTATTATTCCTGTGTGAACAGCAAATCACAAGGGGAGATCGTATCGTCTGGAAATGGCAAGGAAAAAATAATGAAGATATCGCTGGGCTGAACGCTACCACCACATTTTTCCGTTTTTTTTTTTTTTTTTTTTTTTTTTTACTGTGGCTGCTGCTGGACTGTTTTATGCAATCTGGGAGAGACCTTCAGAACTGGAAAGGGTAAGTGACAGCCCTCGTTAACACCTTCATTGGAGCTGAAGAGACACCTCATGTGATGACACCGATGTAACTGGACGGCTCTACTGTCCAGATGTACACACGTCCTTAACTCCCTCCTTATCCCCTGAAGGAGGAGGGTGTGGCTGCAGAAGGGCAGTTTCAGCCTGCACTCCAATGGGTTCACCTTTCAGACGAACGCGGGACCGTAACATCAACAAAATTACAACCCCTTCTATAACGAAAATGTCTCAAGTTGAATAAAATAAGTAGTATACATTCAGTTACAAAAGACGTCATCGTACTGAACGGGTTCCTACAAGAGGTTTTTCCTAAGTTTTGTAATGAACTGAAATTTGAATAAAATCGCCTGGTTAGCCGAAATAGAAAACTAGATGTATTCCAATAATGAGAGAGTTGGAGAAAGTACAATAGTCTCGCAGCCCTATTGGGCAGCAAACTTGTCCAAAAGAAAGCCTTTTCTGAACAGCCACCACCACCACCACCAACAACATCACCACAGTTACCACCATCATCATCATCACATCTACCACCACCACCACCACCACCACCACCACCACAGCTACAAACACCACCATCATTACATCTGCCATCAGCAGCACCACCTTCATAGCTACCATCGACACCATCATTATCATAGCTACCACTAGCACCAGCACCACCACAGTTACCACTGCCATCACCATCACCACAGCTACCACCACCATAACTACCGCCACCACCACCACCACCACCACCACCACTATCATCACAGCTACCACCATCACAGCTACCGCCTCTATCATCACAGGTACCACCACCACCACTACGATCATTTTCTGCTAAATAAAATCGTTTGTTCGCAGCATCAGTGAAGTAACAGACATCAGAGTGCAGATGTGCAAGCCTCTCCCCCCCACCTCTCTCTGTAGAGATTTATGATACTCCACGGAAATGCCCCGCAGCCTTCTTCATGCGTGCGTATTGTAACACCAATGAGGATCATTTCTAGGGGCCAAATTTCCCTTCATAAAATATCGATCGACATGAAATTGAAACTGGTCCATCTGGGACCATTCTGCCAGGTTTCATCAATGTTTTTTTCCAGTTTTGGCTCCACTGCACAAACGAACACACAACTAAACACACGCAGACAGACAGACAGACAGACACACACACACACACACACACACACACACACACACACACACACACACACACACACACACACACACACACACACACACACACACACACACACACACACACACACAAAGTATTATAGTATATTCGATACAGAAGAGGGCATAGGAATTACTTTTAATCATGTAACGTATATATGATGAAAGGATATAAATTGGACTATTAATGGACAGTAGGATAACACTGCGAGCTTGTGGTAAATGTGGTAGTTCTTCTGTGTTTATTAACGATACTGAAGTAAAGAGAAATTTCGGTACAATGCTCACGTTATAGCCTCTCCCCTCCCTCACCTACCCAACTATCCAGCCAACCCATTCATAAAAACTCACTCGATATCTCCCATCCTCCAGCTTTTCCCCTGCTTTCCTTTCCTCAAAAGTATTCTACTATTAGTCGTTCAGTTAACACTTGTATTTTTTTACGGGAATGTCCTGACGCCTCTGAGTATGGTTTCCTTTATGAAAGGGTGGCCATGATTAGTGAGTGTTTTACTACTAACAGTCTCCTATGGGAGTGAAGCCTGGGCGGTGAGTATATATATATATATATATATATATATATATATATATATATATATCCTCCAAATATTGATAGACATGTAAGAGCGTTATGTGCACATGTGTAGGTGTGCAGATTTTTGCATACATACGCAGCAATCAAGAATGCAGTTCAAATTTCCTCCTATCTTAATAAAGTAAAAAATAATAGAAGCACATGCAATATGTTGAGATTAGAATTCGTATGTGGTTGTATGCTCAGCCTTTCCATTTCCATTATATACTACTTTCTTCCCATCCTATGAGATTTCCTTCAGGCTTTTTAAACTCTGCAAGGTGATAATTACCCGTCTCACCTCCGGCGGGGCTCAGGGACGGGTATTGTTTTCACGCGGTTTGTCTGTTTGTTTGCTTGTCTGTCTGTCTGTTCCATTCTGTTCTGTTCTGTTCTGTCCGTCTGTCTGTCTGTCAGTTAACAACTTTACGCGAAAACTACCGGTGCGATTTTAACTAAAATTACAGGGATGATGGGCTGTGACCTTCTGATCACCTGATTAAATTTTGGGCCAAATCGGGCCAAGGCCCAAGCTGTTGTCCCCCAAAATGTAGAAAAACGGGGACGGGTAAAAATCGTTTTTTCGAAAAACTCCTTCCAAATTCGTCATGTCGACATGAAACCAAAACCTAAAGGTGCATCTTTCAAATCTGCATTCTATAACAATGTCTCATTACATTTGGGGGGGTCACCCCCCAGTTAGCGGTGGGGGAGTCAATGTCAGGTGGGTCGGGCCTAAAATTTCAGATGTGCATAAAATCGTAAATTTTCACCCGATTTACTCCAAATTTGATATGACATCTTTGACTAGATATCCTGTTGTGTTTATACGTCAGCATTAAAATGACTGCCGGAGACGGGTTTGCAGTGCTTTGGCACCGCTTCTTGTTCTCACTTTTTTTCCCGTACGGCAGAAGCCGGAGGGTAGGGAGAGAGCCTTCTGCTGTGCTGTCCTTTTCTCCTACTTCTGTAACTTGAGTGTTGTATAAGTGTTAAGGCCGGACCACCTCCTAGGTACCGTCAGGTCTGTGTGGTCTGTGTATCTGTGTAACACTCTCTCTCTCTCTCTCTCTCTCTCTCTCTCTCTCTCTCTCTCTGTCCTTTCTCCATCCCTATCTTCCTCTCTTTCCAGTCTTTCTTTCCTCTTTTTTTCCCTCTCCTTCTTTACCTTGTATCCCCTTCTCCTCGCTTTATCATTTCTTTCCCTTCCCGTCCTCTTTCTCTTTTACCTTTCCTCTCATGGTCACCTTCACCCCCACCTTTAACCTTCAGACAATTTTTCAAGCATCTTTTTACCTGTGTTCTCACCTGTACTACTGCAACATCTCTTTCCTGCACCCATCTATTTCTCCCTCCCCTATTTCTTCCTCCCCTACCATTACTTCTCTCCCCTGTGTCTTTTCTCCTCCCTCCCCCCCTCCAATTTCTCATTCCTTTCCTCCATTCTCTCTCCCTTATCTTCCTCTTTTCCATCCATATTCTTCCTGTTTCCTTACCCTCCTCTTTCCCTCACCCCCTTCCCTTTTCTCCTCCTCCCCATTCCTTCCTTCCCCTTCTTCCTTTCCCTTCCTCTTTGTCTCTTTTCTCCACTCCCTCTCCGGTTTCATCTATTTTTCCTTTCCTCCCCTCTACTTCTCCCTTTCCCTTCCCCTTCCTTCTCTCCGTTTCTCTTTCCTTACCTATATTTTTGTTCTCTTTCCTCCCTCCTTCCTGACTTTCTTCTTTGCACTGTCCTTTTCCTTCCCTCGCCTCCTACTGCACACTATTTCCTCCCCTCCATCCCTCCTTATCCCCCCTCTTCTTTAACCTCCCCTCTTCTCATACACTTCTCCTCTTTCCCTTACCTCCCCCCCCCTCCTTTCCTTCTCTCAGCCCTTTCCCTCCCCGTCCTCTTTTCCTTCGCTACCTATATTTCTCTTCTCATCTCCTCCCCAGCTCTCTTCCTCATTCTCCCCTTCCATCTCCCTTTTCTACCACAACATCCACATCATTCTTTCCCCCCCCTCCTTCCCTCTCTCTCTCCCTCCATATCCACACCCCTTACCCATCAGCTTTTCCTCTCAGCCAACTTTTCAAGCCACTTTCCACCTGCGTTCACCTGTAAGCTAGCAATATATTCCTCTCTCTCCGCTTCTTTTTCCCCTTTCCTCCCCCTCCTCTCTCTCCATTATTATCTACCTCCCATCAATTTCCCATTTTACTTCCTCATCTCCTTTTCTTCTTACCTACCTCGTTCCCTTTTCCTTCCATTCTCCAGTCTTTTCTTCCTCCCCTGCTCTTCTTCGTTCCTCTCCTCTTCTTCATCCTCTCCATCCTACTAGCCTTTCCATCTTCCCTTCCTTCCCCCACTCCTGTCCTCTCTTCGTTCCCTTCCATCTCCTCTTCTTAAACTCCTTTCTTCTCCCCCCTTCCCTCCACTTTCCCCTCTTCTCCTCACCTCCCCATCCCTTACTCTCTTCTCCTCCTTCCCATCCTCCTCACACCCTCACCAACTTTTCATATCGTTTTACACCTGGCCTCACCTGCACTGTACCGATGTAATTAGCAACTGTATTGGCAGTGCAGCCGGAAGTTTTTCACCTCTTCTTGCCTGGTCATTCTCCCTTCTTCCTTCTTCCCTTTCCCTCTTTCCTGTCTTCTCTTTCTCTTTCCCTCTTCATTTCTCTACCCTCTGTCCTTCTCTTGTCTTACTGTTTTCCCTTTCCTAATCATTCTCTTCATCCTCCCTCCTTTTCTCACTATTTCCCAACATTCTCTCTTCTACGCCGTCCCTTTCCTCTTCTTTATTTCCCCTACCTTTCTGTCCACTTCCCACCTTTCTCCCCTCCCCTCCTGCGCGTTATCTTCCAACCACTTTCTTCTTCTTCCCCTCCTTCCCAACTCTCCTCTCTTTGTTTTTCTCTTTCCTTTTCCTTCTACTTCTCCAGTTTCCCACCCTCCCATCGTTCGCTGTCTTTTCCTTTCCTCCCCCCCTCTTTCACCCTTCTTTTCCTTTTCCCTTCCCTCCCTTCCCTCACCTTTCTTCCTTCTTTCCTCTTTTCCCCTTCTCTCCCCACCCATCTTCCATTCCCCTTTCCCCTTCCCTTTCTTTTCCTCTCCTTCCCCACCCTCACCATATTGCCTTCTCCTCCCACTTCCTCCTTTTCTCAACCCTCCCCCACCCTAAACTCATTTTAACTCAAGACAAATTCTCTTTCCTAATTAAAATTAAGTTTTTGTAGGAAGCACTAGAAAAAAACAGAAGATCTTGCACACTT
The DNA here is from genome assembly GCF_032717465.1 of Coenobita brevimanus. Lineage (NCBI taxonomy): Eukaryota > Metazoa > Arthropoda > Malacostraca > Decapoda > Coenobitidae > Coenobita > Coenobita brevimanus. The sequence continues at coordinate 13,275,450 of NC_137056.1, read as the reverse complement.
CCATGAAATTCTACAAGCTTTAGTTATGAAGTATGGGCCTCCTTTGATTACTAGTTAAATCAACCTTCCAGTCTTACTACACTTGGCCATCAGGTGAGCTGAAAGGGGTTAGGTGGCTCCTGTCAGGTTAAAGTAAAAGCAGTATAGGCATCTAGAGTCTATTAAAAACCGTATCTACAGTCAACTCCCTCTCGTAACTCAGATTTTGGGTGCTGGAGAGGGACGCCTTCATGTGGTGGCACTGATATGATAAAGGATTAAACTACCTGGTTATGCAAACATCTCTCAGTTACTTTCCCATCTTCCGAAATGAGGATTATGCACTACAGGTGAAGAGGAAGTTAAGCCTGCAGTCCACCGGGTTCACATTCAGATGAGTATGGGGTTGCTCCTACATCTACTAACTTGGATAATTATTTACATGAGGAATAAGGCACACGGGAACTTCCTGTAGTCTCCCTCGTCTTTCCTAAACACACACACACACACACACACACACACACACACACACACACACACACACACACACACACACACACACACACACACACGCACGCACGCACGCACGCACGCACGCGCTTCACCCATTAACTAAAGGGACGTATCTTTCACTTTCCTCAGACAACCACTACACAATTTTACACAACTGCTGAATGATCTCCAGTAATGATGGAGGGTAGTGAAGAAAGTATTTCATCCCTTCTCTTGAAAAATTACTCTATCAGACTAAGTACAACCGTCAGGATACCAATAATAAAATAAAAAGTGATAATCTTGTATGGGTTAATAATATCGGCCGGAAAGTAACAAAAGATATAAGTACGCCACCAAACTGAATGGGTCAACATCTTGCATCCTATGACCCATTATTTATTTTATTCTTGTTATCTCCAGATGATTTTATTCATCTTAGATTGCGTTTTCAAGCTGGAGGGGTTGGATACAGCTCTCTTTCACTTCTTCTCTACTAGGGAGCGCGTCTAGGTTTAACAGTCATCCGATGGTAGTGTGATCAAAATAAAAAAAAAGTTATCGAATTGAAGGGGTTAAATTGGTAAAAGAGGGAAGTGTAACACCTTCAGTCCGATTATGTATTTTGTATTTATTCATTTTTATTTATTAATTCTATATCGCCTTATCATACACATTCCACAACACATTGCTCCCCCCCCCCCCATAAAAAGAACCATGGCTGCTGCTATACTGGGAATCAGTGCGGTGGTTTCTCGGGTGACCACCACCGGCAGGGCTGGGTCGTCTGCACAGGGCCCTCCCGGTCGTCATCAAGCGACTGTGCCACCTCCAGTGTTGCGGCGCCCTAAATCTGCTCGTCAGTGCAGTAAAATTTTCTTTTGCAATATCAGGGGACTTCACTCCAACACTGACTCTGTTCAAAATTTCCTCCAGTTTGAATCCCCTGATATGCTATTTTTGACAGAGACACAAATGAGCTCCACCTCTGATTCAGCTAGATTTACTGTAATTTTCCTGGTTATATCTTGATTCAAAATTTCAGACCCAAAGAAGGTGTATGTTGCCTTGCTAAATCAGAAATTGCTCTGGAGGAGATTACTAAATTTGATTGTCCTTATTTCGAATTATACAAATAAAATTCTTTTGGAAAAATTAAGTTTTTCTGTAGTGTTTATTGTTTCTCTAATGTTCCTCCAGAGCCGAATTTATTTGACTCTCTGTCTTCACAGCTAAGTATCCTCAACATTAATACTGCATCAGAAATTACTATTCTGGGTGATTTTAATGTCCATAATGTCCAATGGCTCACTTATTCAGCCAGAACTGATGACTCTGGTCTTGAATGTGGGCTATTTGCAGACTCATTTAATCTCACCCAGTTAGTCAGTCGACCCACCCGTGTACCAGACAACCCCGATCAAAATCCCCACCTATTGGACTTGTTTCTAACAACCAATTCAGATAATTATAATGTCGAAGTGAAGTCCCCCCTCGGATCCTTGGATCATTGTCTGATTCAAACCACCAGTTTAATACCTACCACACCCTCCTGCTCTGAACCTGTCGTGGTGACTAAATGGCGTTACGACAGGGCAGACTGGGAGGGACTCCATATGTTTTTCATAGATGTTCCTTGGACCTCATTTTTCTCCCAAAATGTAAATTCCACATTGGGCCACATACAAAATTTCATTAAAGTCGGCATGGAAACATTCATTCCCCATCATACTTACAGAAAAAGATGTAATTCTCCTAAATGGTTTGACCACAATTGTCCTAGAGTAACAGAACATAAAACAATAGCCTATAACACTTATACAAGGACCTAAACCAAAGAAGCCTCTAACTATTATAGAAATATCAGAAACCATGCCAAAACTATTATCAATCTTTCTAAATCAAACTTTCTACTTAAGACAGGCTAACAAACTACTAAACAATCCAAATGATAACAAAATATTCTGGTCAACCCTTAATTCATTCAAAACTAACTTCACTACCACCTCTTCCATTCCACCGTTACAGTCCCCCAATGGAAATCTAGTAAGTGACCCATGTGGAAAAGCCAAACTTCTTGTTGACATTTTTTCAACAAACTCAACCCTAAATACAGAAAATCGCAATATTCCTGTACTTGATTTTGATTCCCCTCAAATACCTCCTTTCATGATTCACACTAGATACGTACAAGCTGTATTACAGAATCTCTCAGCAGACAAAGCTACTAGTCCAGATGAAATTCCTTCAATAGTACTCTAAAATTGCTCCTCAGTGTTGGCTCCTGTATTGGCAAAATTTTTCTTCTTATGCATTCATACCTCAAGTTTTCCAGCCTCTTGGAGAGAAGCAAGTATCCATCCTGTTCCTAAAAAGGGGGCAACTTCTGATCCATCAAACTATAGACGAATTGCAATAACTTCCATTCTCGGTAAAGTTTTTGAGACACTAATTAACAAACACATAATCAAGCATCTAGAAATCAATAAATTAACCAATGATCGGCAGTATGGATTTAGACAAAAACTTTCAACTGTAGATATTCTTTGCTTTCTTACCCATCAGATTAACAAAACAATAGACCAACACGGTGAAACACACACAATAGCATTTGATATATCGAAAGCATTTGACAGAGTATGGCACCAGGCCTTATTGTCTAAGATGTCACACTATGGCCTTGCATGTCTGGTTCCTCTACTTTCTTCTTACCTTCATAATAGATAAATACGAGTTATGGTAGATGGAATTTATTCTCAGTTTCATTCCATAAATGCTGGCATACCTCAGGGATCAGTTTTTTCTCATTCATATAAATGACCTATCTGTCACTCACAACCCATTACACTCTTATGCTGATGACTCGACTCTTCATAATTCTTTCACATTTAGTACCTCCTTTACACAATTTGATATTATAAATTCCAGAGTAAACACAGCAAATTCTCTGAACCAGGACCTTTCTAAAATTAATCAATGGGGACAAAAAAATCTGGTCACATTTAATGCTCAGAAAACTAAAGACATTAATTTGTCTAACAGAAAGAATCCCTCAGACTCTCACATAATTTTAAATGATGTCAGTATTCCCATATCCACTACAATTGATATCCTAGGTATTACTCTAAACCCCAATCTAAGCTGGACAGCTTATGTTAAATCCCTTGCTAAAAATGCTTCCATAAAATTGGGACTTATGTACAGAGTTTGTGAGTTCTTCACTGACGAGCAGATGGCCACAATATACAAAAGTCATGTGCGTTCTCAGATCGAATACTGTTCACCACTGTGGAGTGGATGTGGAGCGGTTGCATTGAGGAAGTTGGACAAAATTCAAAATAAAGCCATTAGATTAATCAATAATCCTGCCATTACGCAGGACCTTCCTCCATTATCAGTACGTAGAGATGTTGCTTCTTTAGCATTATTTAATCGATATTTTTACCGAAAGTGCTCTGACGAACTGGTTTCAATTGTGCCTTCCCTTCGCATTTTCTCCCGAAATACTCGGGCAGCTGGGAGCGCCCATGAACTCACACTCTCTCCCCCGCAATGCAGAACCTCAGCTTACCAAAATTAATTTATCCCCAGAACTACTACTTTCTGGAACTCACTTCCTGGGAGTTGTTTCCCACAAACACTTAAGGGGGAACACAACCTGGCCGCACTATGGGGTGGTACTACTACTCTGCGGCCAGGTTGTGTTAGGAAGAATACTGCCACCGTATTCCCTGCGTGTCGTAAAAGGCGACTAAAAGGGGAGGGGTGAGGGGACTAAGGACCCCCTCCTCTGTTTTTTAGTTCCTAAAAAGAGACAGGCCAGAGAAAGGGATGGGGGATGGAGTTATCCCCGTACCCTGAAGATTGGGTCTATGAATGTGCGTGGATGTAATACGATTGAGGCTAAAAGGGAGGAGACTGGGAGAATGTTTGTGAGAAGAAAGTTGGATGTGTTAGCTCTGAGTGAAACGAAGATGAAAGGGAAGGGGGAGTCTATGTTTGGAAGTGTGAATGGAAGATTGTCAGGTGTTGATAGAGGAAGGGCAAGAGAAGGTGTGGCCTTGTTAGTGAGTCCGGAAGTACAGCAATGTGTGATTGAATGGAAGGAGGTGTCATCGAGACTGATGTGGGTGAAAGCGAAATTTAAACGTGAGTTGTGGGTGTTTGTGAGTGCATATGGGACTGGTAGTGAAAGGGATGAACAAGAGAGGGAGTCTTTCTGGAACGATGTTGATGAGTGTCTGCAGAGTTTTGGAGCGAATGTGAATGTGGTAATGATGGGAGATCTGAATGCTAGAGTGGGAAATGTAGCAGTTGAAGGCGTAGTTGGTATGCATGGTGTGCCTGGAAGAAATGAAAATGGGGAACGAATGATAGCGATGTGTGTTGAGCAAGAGATGGTGATTGGGAATACGCTGTTTGAGAAAAAAGATATTTATAAGTATACATTGGTGAGACAGGAGGGTGGAAGGGTTGTAGATAGAGCCTTGATGGACTATGTGGTTGTGTCTAGGAATGTAATAGGAAGATTGTTGGATGTGAGAGTTCTGAGAGGGGAGGGTGGAGGTATGTCTGACCACTACCTGGTGGAGGGAAAGTTAAGAGTAGGTAAGAGATGGGTGAGAGCTAGGAGGGTTAGGTGTGGCAGGGAGGTTTTGAAAGTGAGTTGGATAAAAGAGAGAAAAAGATAGAGTATCAGGAGAAATTGAAAGATGAGTGGGACGCAGTGAAAGATCGGGAAAATGGCAGCGTGGAGGAGGAATGGCAGTTGTTTAAGAGTGCTGTGGTGGGGCATGCAGAAGAGGTGTGTGGTGTGAGACGTGTGGGTGGTGGTGTAAGAAAAGGAAGTGAATGGTGGTGCGAGGAAGTAAGTATGGCTGTGGCTGAGAAGAGACGTGCATATGAAGTGTGGCTGCAGAGGAAGGATGAGATGTCATATGAAAGGTATAAGGAAAAGAGGAATAGAGCAAGAAGGGCTGTGCGTGATGCTAAAGTGGCAGCAGATGAGAGGTGGGGTAGGCAGCTGACAGAGAATTTTCAACAGAATAAGAAAATGTTTTGGAAGGAGGTGAAAAGGGTGCGAAAGGGAGAGTCTGGGAAGGAAGAACGAGTAAAAGCAGAGGATGGAAGGATGTTAATTGAGATGGATGCAGTAAGGAAGAGATGGGCAGAGTATTTTGAAAGATTGTTAAATGTAGAGGAGGAAAGGGTGGCTGAGATTGTGGCGGATGGAAGGGTGCAAGGAATAAATGTGTTGGGAGAGTTAAATGTTTCTTTGATCACGAAGGAGGAAGTGGAGAAAGCAGTAAAGGAGATGAAAACAGGGAAAGCTGCAGGTATGGATGGTGTGCTGTGGAATGCCTGAAGGGTGGTGGAGTGACTATTGTTGACTGGTTAGTAAGATTGTTGAATGTGTGCTTTGAGAAAGGTATGGTGCCAAATGACTGGGCAAGTGCTTGTGTGGTCCCGTTGTATAAAGGCAAGGGTGATAAGTATGAATGTACTAGCTTTAGGGGTATAAGTCTGTTGAGTGTTGTAGGTAAGGTGTATGGTAGAGTGTTAATTATGAGAGTAAGAGAGGGTACAGAGGGAGTGATTGGTGATGAGCAGTAAGGCTTTAGGAGAAGGAGGGGATGCGTTGATCAGGTGTTTGCTGTGAGACAAGTGTGTGAAAAGTATTTAGCGAAAGGCAAGGATGTATTTTGGGCATTTATGGATTTAGAGAAAGCGTATGATAGAATTGATAGGGAGGCTTTGTGGACTGTTTTAAGATTCTATGAACTTGATGGTAGGTTACTAAAAGAGGTGAAAAGTTTTTATGTAAATAGTAGAGCGTGTGTAAGAGTGGGAAATGCTGTGAGTGATTGGTTTCCCGTGAGAGTGGGGCTCCGAGAGGGATGTGTGATGTCGCCTTGGTTGTTTAATATTTACATGGATGGTGTTGTAAGGGAGGTGAATGCAAGAGTTTTAGGTGGAGGTCTGAGTCTGGTGAATGTTGATGGTGGAGAGTGGAATCTGAAGCAGCTGCTGTTTGCAGATGATACTGCACTGGTGACTGATTCAGAAGAGAGTTTAAGACAGTTGGTAGAGGAGTTTGGAAGGGTGTGTGAAAGGAGGAAATTGAAAGTAAATGAGAATAAGAGTAAAGTGATGAAGTGTACGAGGTTGATAGATGGTAGGGGGATGAATATAGTTTTGAATGGTGAGTTGCTTGAGGAGGTAGATTGTTTTAAATACCTAGGGTCACATGTTGCTGTGGATGGAAGAATAGATGCAGAAGTGAAGTTTAGAATAAATGAAGTAGGAAAGGTGCTGGGAGGAATAAAAAAAGTGTTTAAATGTCATTCGCTTAGAATGGATGTAAAGAGAAGGCTGTATGAGGGTGTTGTGGTACCGACTGCGTTATATGGGGCTGAAACATGGAATATGGGTGTAGCAGAGAGGAAAAGTTTGAATGTAATGGAGATGAGGTGTCTGAGGAGTATGTGTGGAGTGACGCGTATGGATCGGGTGTGAAATGATGAAGTGCGAAGGAGAACTGGAGTTGTTCGGGAGATGGCTGGTATAGTTGAGCAGAGGGTGTTGCGATGGTTTGGGCATATGGAGAGAATGGATAATGAGCGATTGGTGAAAAAGATAACTAGATCTGATGTGAGAGGTGTAAGGCTGAGAGGAAGACCACGAATAGGATGGATGGACAGTGTGGAGAGAGCGCTGGATGCGAAAGGGATGTCTGTTGAGGAAGAAAGAGTGGCTGTGCGTGACAGAAATAAATGGAGAGAAATTGTGAATGAATAAGTGATGACGCAGCCCTGAGGGGATATTCTCCCGCATTTGGTCTGATCAGCTAGTCAGGTCAGGTGCGGGTAAGGGGATGGGTCTGTTATGATGTGGCAGGGGTAAACCAGTTCTGCTGTTGGGCCCTGCTGCGGATGTCACTGATTGCATTGTGCAGTTGACCCTTGTGCGGTGTGGTGCGGTGAGGATCTGTCCGTTCTCCCCTTTGGGGCTAAGATGCGAACGAATGTGTTTGAATGGATGAGTAAATGGGGAGTATGTCGTCCTGTCTCGGCTAGCTCTCTTTCCTTGGGGGAAGCAGCCTAGGTATATATATATATATATATACAGGAATATATCATCATCATCATCAGCCGTTTGAGTATCCACTGCACGACCGGCCTATCCCAACCGAAGTGGGGACGATACAGCCAACGTATCTCTACCAAGTGGCTTAGGCTGTCTGGTAGAGACTGTATGTAGGGTGTGAAGTGCTTGTAAGTGTAATTTTAGTGTTGGAGTGGCCTTGGATGTGTGTGTAGTCTGTGAACCAAGTGTAATCGGCCCACGCAAGCGGACTGGGTGCAACATACTTTATAGTATGCGACACTGGTTCAACCACAGCACCCCTGATGTCCGCCAAGCAGTACGTGGCCAGGAGAACGATCCCAAAGTTTTTTACACAGGCAGGGCGCGAACCCTCGCTCTCCAGTGGACGAAAACGCACACTTTACCACTGTACCACAAAGGCTCATATATATATATATATATATATATATATATATATATATAAATATATTTATATATATATATATATATATATATATATATATATATATATATATATATATATATATATATATATATATATATATACTGCCTCCTGTGCTTACGGGCAGTGTGCCACCGAAAGTGAGTAGGCAGTGTGCTGGAAAATTAGACTCTTGGATGTTAAAGAAAATGAAATCGATGAAGATCTATGCATACAATGTAAGAAGCCTCGCAGAAGATTACAAATTTGATGACCTGATGACTGAACTGGAAAACATTAGTTGGGATGTGTAGGTCTGAGTGAGATCCACAGAAAGGAAGAAAAAGTATTTCAGCTCGAAGACAGCAAACACCTACTTAACTACAAAGGAAAAGAAAATGAAAAAGTTAGTGGTGTAGGATTTCTAATTAACAGAAATCTTGCAGACAACATTGTTAAATTCAGCAGTGTATCTGACAGAGCAGCATTTGTTGTCATTAGACTATGCAAAAAATATACCATGAAAGTCATACAAGTATATGCACCAACATCTCAAAGCCCAGATGAAGAAATAGAAACATTTTATGATGACATCTCCCAGATTATGGAAGAAGAAAAGACCTCATATACTATACTCATGGGAGACTTCAATGCAAAAGTTGGGAAGTCGAAAAATGGAGAAGCATGTATGGGAAAATTTGGAGTGGGAGAAAGGAATGAAAGAGGTGAAATGCTGTTAAATTTTGCTGAAATGATTAACATGAGAATAATGAACACATTCTTCCACAAAAGGACAGGGAGAAAGTGGACCTGGAGAAGCTTAGATGGAGAAACAAAAAATGAAATCGACTTCATTATAGCAGATAAGAATAACACTATCACATGTGTCACAGTTATCAACAAAGTAAATATGGGTAGTGATCATAGAATGGTGGGTTGCACAGCCAGATTCAATTTCAGAAGTGAAAGAAAGAAGATGATTAAAGATAAAAAGATATGCCCAATAATAGTAAACGAAAACAAAACAGCCTGTCAGTTGGAAATATGGAACAGATTTCAGGCTCTAAGTAACGCTGAATGTGACATCGATGAGCTGAATGACAGACTAACAAAAGTGCTAAAAGAATCAGCAGAGGTAGTAGGAAAACCTAATACAACCAAAGCCAAGAAGTATTCAGACAAGACACTCGAGCTTATGAAAAAACGAAAGGAAATGAGAGTAAAGACAAAGAAAGACGAAATAGAACGAGCAGAATTAAATAAGCTTATCAACAAAAGACAAAGAGAAAAAAAAAGAAAGAGAATCATGGATCAGATCAAAGAAACCATCAAAAATGGAAAAAGTCTGAAACAGGTCAGAAGTAAAATGGCACTAGGAAAGCAACAAACGACATCATTGAAAGAAAAAAATGGGAAATCATTAAATGCAGAGATAAGATGGTGAAGAGAGTTGAAGAATTTTACAAAGAACTGTATACATCAAAGACAGTAGTACCAATAGCTAACTTTTCAGTTGAAACAAGTGAAATACCTGAGGTAACACCAGACGAAGTAAATGTTTGTCTTAAAAATATGAAAAGTGGGAAGGCTCCGGGAGAAGATGGAATAGTAACAGATTTACTGTTGGATGCCGGAGTAGAAGTATAAAATAGGCTTGCTCACATATTTACCCTCTGTATAAAACAGAAGAAAATTTCCAAAACACGGTGTAATGCAATAGTTATTTTACTACACAAAAAAGGTGACGCAAAAGATCTTAGTAACTATCGACCCATTAGCTTATTATCAGTCATTTACAAACTCTTCACTAAAGTCCTTACGAACAGAATAACAACAATTTTGGAGGAAAACCAACCTCGTGAACAGGCAGGATTCCGAAGCGGGTATTCGACCATTGATCATCTACATACAATGAACCAGCTAATTGAGAAAACTATAGAATATAATAAACCACTTTGTCTAGGTTTTGTTGATTACGAAAAGGCTTTCGACTCAGTGGAGTGCACAGCAATTATAAATTCACTGCGAGAACAAGAAGTGAATGAGAACATTGTAAACCTGCTCGAAAACATATATAAAGAGGGAACTGCTACAGTTAAATTACATAAGGACTCAGAAATAATTAAGATTGAGAAGGGCGTGCGTCAGGGAGATACAATTTCACCAAAATTATTTACAGCATGCCTAGAAAATATTTTCAGAAAGCTAGACTGGGAAAACAAAGGAGTGAACATTGATGGAGAAAAGTTAAACCATTTAAGATTTGCAGATGACATTGTCCTAATGTCAGAAACAGCAGAGGCATTGCAAGAAATGTTAAATGACCTGAACAGAGAAAGTCTGGAAGTAAGACTGAAGATGAACCGAAGTAAAACTAAAGTAATGTTTAATCCACAGACACCAAAGAGCGTTATCAGCATAAGCGACGAAAATCTTGAAGAAGTTAAGGAGTACATCTACTTGGGACGAATACTAAAATTAACGAAAGATCATGATAGGGAAATAAAAAGACGCATTACAATTGGATGGAAAGCTTTCGGTAAACATTGAGACATTATGAAAAGTAGCTTGCCAGTTTGTATGAAACGAAAAATATATAACGAATGTATAATTCCAGCTATGACGTATGGTTGTGAGACCTGGAAACTGACAAAATCAATGGAAAATAAATTAATCCGTTCTCAGAGAGCATCAAAAGGTCAATGTTGGGAATATCTTTAAGAGACAGGAAAAGATCAATTTGGGTGAGAGAGCAGACTAAAGTCAAAGATATTATAGAAGTTATAAAAGAATAGAAATGGAGGTTGGCAAGCCATATAGCAAGAATAAGGGATAACCGATGGAGTAAGAGGCTGACGGACTGGACGCCAAGAGAATGTAAGCGTAGCAGAAAAAGGCCAGACAGGAGATGGAGAGATGAGATAGAGAAATTTGCAGGGAAAACGTGGCAAAGATTCGTTCAGTCAAGGAATTCGTGGAAAAGGTTGGGGGAGGCCTTTGTTCAGCAGTGGACTACTTATGGCTGCTGTTGCTGCTGCTGCTGCTGATATATATATATATATATATATATATATATATATATATATATATATGTACCAGTGGTAGAGTGTGCGCTTCCGTACACGGGTGAATCTGGGTTCGCGCCCTGCCAGGGTAATAAACTTTGGGAGTGTTCACCTGGCCACGTACTGCGTTGGCGGACACAAGGGGTGCTGTGGTTGAACCAGTGTCGATTACTAGTAAGTATGCTTGCACCCACTCAGCTTGTGCGGCCCGATTACACTTGGTTCACGGACTACTCACGCATCCAGAGCCACTCCAACACTACAATTACACTTACAAGCACTTCTCACCGTAAATACAGTCTGTACTAGGCAGCCTAAGCCACTTGGTAGAGATACATTGGCTGTATCATCCCGACTTCGGTTGGGATAGGCCAGTCCTGCAGTGGATACTCAAACGGCTGATGATGATGATAATATATATATATATATATATATATATATATATATATATATATATATATATATATATATGCAGACGAACCACAGGAGAAATGGTTAATTTGCATACATATCTTCACGGTGAAGTGAAGTCCCTGCATATATATATATATATATATATATATATATATATATATATATATATATATATATATATATATATATGAAGTAGAACGAGCTGAATTAAATAACCTTAACAACAAAAGACAAAGAGAAGAAAAAAGAAAGAGAAACATGGATCAGATCAAAGAAACCATCAAAAATGGAAAAACTCTGAAACAGGTCCGAAGTAAAACGGCACTAGGAAAGCAACAAATGACATCACTGAAAGAAAAAAACGGTGAAATCATTAAATGCAGGGATAAGATAGTGAAGGGAGTTGAACAATTTTACAAAGAACTGTATGCATCAAAGACAGTAGTACCAATAGCTAACTTTTCAGTTGACAAAAGTGAAATACCTGAGGCAACACCAGACGAAGAAAATATTTCTCTTGAAAATATGAAACGAGGGAAGGCTCCGGGAGAAGATGGAATAGTAACAGATTTACTGTTGGATGCAGGAGTAGAAGTACAAAATAGGCTTGCTCACTTACTTACCCACTGTATAAAACAGAAGAAAATTCCCAGAACATGGTGTAATGCAATAGTTATTTTACTCTACAAAAAAGGTGACTCAAAAGATCTTCGTAACTATCGACCCATTAGCTTATTATCAGTCATTTACAAACTCTTCCCTAAAGTCCTTACGAACAGAATAATAACAATTTTGGAGGAGAACCAATCTCGTGAACAGGCAGGATTCCGAAGCGGGTATTCAACCACCGATCATCTATATACAATGAATCAGCTGAGAAAACTACGGAATATAATTTACCACTGTGCCTAGGTTTTGTTTATTACGAAAAGGCTTTTGATTCAGTGGAGCACATAGCGATTATAAATTCACTGCGAGAACAAGGAGTGAAAGAGAACATAGTAAAACTGCTCGAAAACATATATAAAGAGGGAACTGCCACAGTTAAATTACATAAGGACTGGGAAAAAATTAAGATTGAGAAGGGCTTGCATCAGGGAGATACAATTTCACCAAAATTATTTACAGCATGCCCAGAAAGTATTTTCAGAAAGCTAGACTAGGAAAATAAAGGAGTGAACATAGATGGAGAAAAGCTAAACCATTTAAGATTTGCAGATGACTGTCCCAATCTCAGAAACAGCGGAGGCATTGCAAGAAATGTGAAATGACCTGAACAGAGAAAGTCTGAAAGTAGGACTGAAGATGAACCGGAGTAAAACTAAAATAATGTTTAATCCACAAACACCAAAGAGCGTCATCAGAATATGCGATGAAATTCTTGAAGAAGTTGAGGAGTACAACTCCTTGGGATAAATACTAAAATTAACAAAAGATCATGATAGCGAAATAAAAAGGCTCATTACAATTGGATGGAAAGCTTTCGGTAAACATAGACATTATGAAAAGTAGTTTGCCAGTTTGTATGAAACGAAAAGTATATAACGAATGTATAATTCCAGCTATGACGTATGGTTGTGAGACCTGGAAACTGACAAAATCGATGGAAAATAAATTAACCCGTTCTCAGAGAGCAATCGAAAGGTCAATGTTGGGAATATCTTTCAGAGACAGGAAAAGATCAACTTGGGTGAGAGAGCAGACTAAAGTCAAAGATATTATAGAAGTTATAAAAAAACAGAAATGGAGGTGGGCAGGCCATATAGCAAGAATAAGGAATAATCGATGGAGCAAGAGGCTGACAGAATGGACACCAAGAGATTGAAAGAGTAGCAGAAAAAGGCCAGACAGGAGATCGAGAGATAAGGTAGAGAAATTTGAAGGGAAAACTTGGCAAAGATTAGCTCAGTCAAGGATTCTTAGATAAGGTTGGGGGAGGCCTTTGTTCAGCAGTGGACTAGTTATGCTGCTGATATATATATATATATATATATATATATATATACACACACAAGTGGTCAAGGGTCCTTCGGGCCCTCTCGCACTTGCTCCTGCAGAGAGCTTTCACGCTGCGTGCTTGCTTTCTATTGCTTCACGCTCATTTCCTTGTGCTTCTGACTCGTTTCCTCGTGCTTCGCGCGCATTTTGCGATCATATCAGGTAATCCGAGTCTCGTTTATATGCTGTTCTAGTCTAACACCCACCAAGGCAACAGCACGGGAAACGTACAGTAAGAACGCCCTATTCAGCAGCTCTGATCATCTAAAAAGTATAGGGTCACGGCACATGGCTCGAGTAGACTCGACTTCTAATAGTCCCGGTACCTAATGAACTGTTTTCCGAACCAAACTTTGATCGCTCTTTAATAAAAAAAATCATCAATCGAGAAAGCCATGAAAAACTCTACAGTGAACACAGCCCTAATTTCACGCACTCACGCCGGGACCGGCGTTCTTTGGTCAAAAATTGATTGCTTATTAAATATAGTAAAAGTTTGTCACTCGTGATGGGACCAAGTTTTTCAACATCAGTGTATTTTGGGGGATTTTTGTGCCAATTTTGGTGCGATTTGAATGTGTAGTTTTGGCTGCCCAAAATACACACACACACACACACACACGCGGCTACTGCTGCAGTATATTACAGGAGATCGTGGGCCCTTCGCGCCCCTTGCACTTGCTCCTACGGAGGGCTCCCGCGCCGCTATAATATATTTTAGTTATAGCTATGGACAAAAAATTCTACGGAGATCCTATGCCGGGCGCCGGGAGCGGCATTTTTGGGTCAAAATGTGATCGCTCATTAAATATAGTAAAAGTTTTTCAATCGTGATGGGACCAAGATTTTTTCACATCAGCGAATTTTTTGCGATTTTTATGCCAATTTTGGCGCGATTTGAATGTGAAGTTTCTTCTGCCCAAAATACACACACACACACGGCTGGTGCTATAGTATATATATATATATATATATATATATATATATATATATATATATATATATATATATATATATATATATATTACACACACACACACATATATATATATATATATATATATATATATATATATATATATATATATTACACACACACACACACACTGAACTAGATACCGAAAACGCTGGTAAGAGGTGGTACGAAGCATGGTCGCAGCTATGAGTGAACACCCTGAAGAGTTACGACCAATCTTTTTCCTAATATGAAAAATCATTAAAACGCAACAATAAATGAAGAGATGTAATAATTCATTAATATTAATTACTCACTTATGCATGAATGATTGTTTTCTGGGTTGTTGCCTTCACTCAGACTATCGATATATTCATTAACCTGGATATTACGTTCCAAGCTATTGCATTTCGAGAATAATGATTACACAAAAGCTGTCCCTCCCCACCCATATGAACATCCTTACTGAGCACCCGCTAGGGAGCCTCCTAATCCCGCAAGAACACGGGCCAAGGTTAAGGGACGAGGCCAGAGGCTGGAGGGTGTATATAACAGCAGTCACCACCACACAGCACAACAGTCACTTGCAACTGACAGTCCAAGCACAGCGTAGCTCCAGACTCAACGTAGTAACCATGAAGATTGTGAGTATCTTTTGTAGCTCTTGATACTATTGACCACTAACCTCTCCAGTCGATGAACGTATTGTCATTCTAGTCATTTCTAGACCACTGCACAACGTCACGTAGAGTCGATCTCGAGTCAGTATTATCATCAAACTTACTGTCTTACCACTGCAGCACACCACAGATTCGATCCTGGCTGACTGAGCCCGTCTCCCCTCCCCCCTAAAAATAACTGCAAGGCTGAGAAACGCTTGGTACCGTTTTCTTCTAAGCCACCCAGTATTACAGATTATTATCCCTTGCTGCTTGAGAGGGACGCCTTCTTGCGGTGGCATCGATATAAAGCGGATCCTAGTGTGGAGTGACGCGTATGGATCGAGTGCGAAATGATGAAGTGCGAAGGAGAACTGGAGTTGTTCGGGAGATGGCTGGTAGAGTTGAGCAGAGGGTGTTGCAATGGTTTGGGCATATGGAGAGAATGGATAATGAGCGATTGGTGAAAAAGATAACTAGATCTGATGTGAGAGGTGTAAGACTGAGAGGAAGACCACGAATAGGATGGATGGACAGTGTGAAGAGAGCGCTGGATGCGAGAGGGATGTCTGTTGAGCAAGGAAGAGTGGCTGTGCGTGACAGAAATAAATGGAGAGAAATTGTGAATGAATAAGTGATGACGCAGCCCTGAGGGGATATTCTCCCGCTTTTGGTCTGATCAGCTAGTCAGGTCAGGTGCGGGTAAGGGGATGGGTCTGTTATGATGTGGCAGGGGTAAACCAGTTCTGCTGTCGGGCCCTGCTGTGGATGTCACTGATTGCATTGCGCAGTTGACCCTTGTGCGTTGTGATGCAGTGAGGATCTGTCCGTTCTCCCCTTTGGGGCTAAGATGCGAATAAATGTGTTTGAATGGATGAGTAAATGGAGAGTGAGTCGTCCTGTCTCGGCTACCTCCCTTTCCTTGGGGGAAGCAGCCTAGGTATATAGATAGATAGATAGATAGTTCCCCCTAACCCGTAAGAAGGATGGTGGGCTGCTGGTGTACGGCAACTCCAGCCAGCAGTCCATCGGTTCACGTCCAGATGAACCCAGGATCACAACTACCACCTTACCCTACCACTGCACAACAGCCATTAGTCCACAAATAAGATTTCTGGTCATCCATATCACAAGCTTACTACCTAACTACTGCACAACACCTCTTAGATTTGATTCTGACCCAGTTAATGTCCAAACTAGGTCTGACTTTTTCCTCCGCTGGTATGGTGGTGTTTTGTGTGTGTGTGTGTGTGTGTGTGTGGAAGAGAGAGAGAGAGAGAGAGAGAGAGAGAGAGAGAGAGAGAGACAGACAGACAGACAGACAGACAGACAGAGACAGAGACAGAGAAACAGAGAGAGACAGAATGAGTGAGTGAGAGAGAGAGAGACAGACAGACAGAGACAGACAGACAGACAGACAGACAGAGAGATTCGCCACTGCATAGATTTAGCCATAGAACTGCTCTTTAAAAACCTTTCTAAACGTATCACTTAAACTTAACCTCGGATCAACTGAACCATGCATTCATTGATTAAATCCCAGGTCAGTCAAAACAGTAAATCACTGACCATACTCTTTCAGTAACTTTGCCTAAAATTAATGTCTTTCCATGTTGAATGCTTGGCGATAACACAGTATTAACACTGGTCACGAAGACGTGCGATGGAAAGGATATAGGGCCATCACACTGTCTTTTTCTGTCACCGAGCTAGGTCAAATATATAAAATGACGAGAATCTAGTCCTTGTTTAGGTGAAAGAGCTTCAACTACACAGAACCCAAATTCCACGTAGAAAAGGAAGGGGTGGGACTGTTGCCTAATAACTGTATACGGGCCACTACAGGCAGTCAGTTAATTTCTGCTGTCACTATCTACCCCTATAATAAGACCTGCAGCAACTGAAGTTACATCCAGATCCCTCATTGTAATGGCGATGAACAGGCACAGAGGGAAACAGACTTTGGACAAGAGTCTGATCGGCCCAAGAATCGAACTCGAGTTTGTGCGGTTGCAAGGCTGCTTCTTTATCCAGTGCAGCACCAGCTCCACAGTTATTAGCTCTTGAGATAACTGACTCCCTTTCCCGCCCACAGATGGTCGTGGTGATTGTGCTGGTGAGGTAGCAGCACTCAGATGGATAGACGGATTGACAGAGAAAAAAAGAAAGACTGACAGGTACAGATAGGTCCCCAGTCAATGCTCTTTCCCACCCACAGATGTCGCTCCTCTGTTGTTGTTGTCGGTGGGCGGAATGGCAACACTTAGGAATATATAAACAGAATGCTAGATATACACAGAGAGACAGACAGATCTCAACTAATACTGTTTCCCGTCCACAAATGTCACTGACAGAAATGTAGACCGATAAAGATCACTTGAATAGGCCCCAGCTAATGTTCTTTCCTGCCCACTGATGTCTCTGGTAGTTGGTGTGTTTGTGATGGTCCTGCTGGGAGCTATTCTTTGCAACACTAAAATAGATGTAGACTAACAGATTGATCAAGATAGATACAGACTAATAGAAAGATCAAGATACAGACTAATAGAAAGATCAAGATAGATACAGAATAATAGAAAGATTAAGACAGATAGGTCCCCACTTAATACATTCTCCCACCCACAGATGTCGCTGGTCTTTGGTGTGTTTGTGATGGTGATGATGGTGTTGGCTGGGAGTGTAGCAGCAACACCCAACCCCAGACCCGTGGATAAGCCTGACTACAAACCCAGGCCTGACACCAACAGGCCCGGGCCCCGGCCCGGACCTAAACGCTAATAACCCCAGCCCCGTGGATACGCCACAATACAAACCCAGGCACAGAACCAGACCAAGACCTCATCTCTCATACCTATTTAATACATCTCGACCCTCTTCGCTACCAACCTCAGGTCCTTGCAGCAACTGTTACTCTTCCGTAACTCATAGGGCACATCCCAAACTTTCTCAGTGCAACAAACTCTCTGGGAACAACCATGCAAAAATTAAGTAAATGGGGTACAAGCTGGACCGAAACTGCTGTATCTTCCTAATAAACACATTTACAGGATGTGTGTACAATTATTCTTCCACAAAATAATGTATTCCAGAACATGAAAGATATGCAACATTAGCTATAAATTCAATAAGGAAAATTGTTCTCGGAGGTTTTATTCAGCTTAATAGAGACTTTTCGTACTGGAAAAGCATTTATTATCCCATCTACATGAAATTCCCTAAGTTTAATAAAGTCATTTGGAGTTAGCAGGAGTAACAGATTGCCAATATTCCCAAGGAAATGCAGGATGGTCTCCAAACATTTATATTAAATTGACATGGAAGCGGCAAGACTTTTGTGCAAATTGCCATGATGACTGATGAAAATGCATGACCACAAGTTTCCCAAATTATTATGTCTATAGTTTGATCTTGCCTACAAAATACTTTAAGTTGCTATAATTGAAATAAGGAAATATTAACTCATAGTACAACTGCAGCATGCTGAAATGAAATGGCAAGGAAATGAAGGAATACACCCAAACTGAAGTGTAAAAAAAAAAAAAGGCACTAGACAAGCGAAACTGAACAGATACGTAAGGTCTCCACTATAATATGTAGCCCATAATGAATGGAGCCTCCACTGATTAAGTAATAATCGCACTGTCTGGAATTTCATTACACCATAGATCACTCCCAACTATAGGTGGACACTCAAGTGAATGTCCAGTGTGTTCTCTGATGTGTTTTCAAGTGTTTATGTCGTCAGAATTCCCAACATGAAGTAAAGGCCGCCGCACTCTTAAAAACACCACTACTCGTCGATACGGAATTCTTTCCAATTCACCCCTCACTGAACAAAAAAAATATGATTGAAACATCGATTGAAACACGTCACTCTTTAGAAAAATAAACACCAGCCTGAGGGTGTCTTCTCTGTTTTATTCCTGGTATCTCCTTGTAGAAAGGATGGAGAATCAAGAGTGAAAAGGGAGTGTATGCGAGTGAGGTAGGGGGGAGGAGAGTAGGAGGAGGAAGAGGAGGATATATATGGAGGGATGAGGTGAAGATAAATAGATAGACAGATAGATAGATAGATAGACAGATAGATTGATAGATAGATATCAGAGAGGATGTGTGAACCAGAGAACGGAAGGTGACGTTGAGGTCCGTTTGTCCTCTGTACCACTGCATCGTAAGTTAAAGATAGTAATGGGGAAAAGGGGTCCCTTCTTATCATCAGGCTGCTGGGGTCCCTTCTTATCATCAGGCTGCTGGGGTCTCTTCTTATCATCAGGCTGCTGGGGTCCCTTCTTATCATCAGGCTGCTGGGGTCCCTTCTTATCATCAGGCTCCTGGGGTCCCTTCTTATCATCAGGCTCCTGGGGTCCCTTCTTAACATCCAGCTGCTGGGGTCCCTTCTTTACATCCAGCTGCTGGGGTCCCTTCTCAACATCAACCTCCTGGGGTCCCTTCCCATCATCCAGCTGCTGGGGTCCCTTCCCATCATCCAGCTGCTGGGGTCCTTTTTTATCATCCCGCTGCTGGGGTCCCATCCAATCATCCAGCTGCTGGGGTCCCTTTTTATCATCCCGCTGCTGGGTTCCCTCCCATCATCCAGCTGCTGGGGTCCCTTCCCATCATCCAGCTGCTGGGGTCCCTTCCCATCATCCCGCTGCTGGGGTCCCTTCTTATCATCCAGCTGCTAAGGTGCCTTCTTATCATCTGGGGGTCCCTTCTTATCATCCAGCTGCTAAGGTGCCTTCTTATCATCTGGGGGTCCCTTATCATCCGGCTGTGGGGGTCCTTTGTCATCATCCCGCTGTTGGGGTCCCTTCTTATCATCCAGGGGTCCCTTCTTATCATTTGGCTCCTGGGGTCCCTTATTATCTGGCTGCTAGGGTCCCTTCTTATCACCCGAGGATCCCTTCTTATCATCAAGTTGAGGGAGTCCTTTCTCGTCATCAGGCTGTGGAGTTCCCATGCTTTCATCTGGCTGCTGGGGTCTATTCCAATCATCTGGCTGCAGCGGACGTTACTCGTCATCCGATTGCGTGGGTCCCTTCTTATCATCTGGCTGCTGGGGTCTCTTTCCTTCATCTGGCTGCAAGGGTCCCTTATCAGTCGGCTGTGGGGATCCCATAGAGTACCTATACGTTGTGATTGGTGCCAGCATGACAGGGTCCTCAAAGCCCTGCTAGGCTGGCATCCAAGGGGACACTTTCCCCCCTTCCCCGGCAAAACTGGGTCAGGGTCAGGGTCAGGGTCAGGGTCAGGGTCAGGGAACACACGCTGGCCTTAATCCGTCTCCCAGATTTTAAGTCACCGGGATTTAAGTTTCTGCAAGGAGGGGATGCATACCTCACCCCAACTTAGAAAGTACAAAGGAGTACAAAAGGAATACAAAGGAAAGCAAACAGCAACAGATATTATGGTCCTTTCGAGTCTGTTTGTTACAGAATAGACTATGACTACGAGATCTAACTCTACGTGCTGAAGGATATGGATAGTAAAGCACGAGGACTCCCCCTGTCTCCAAACCCTCCAGTTAAAACTGGCAAGAAAAAGTGAGAAAAACCACCATGTAGCATGGAAAAACTGAAGTGGAAACTTTCTAGAAAAGACTGAAAAGGAAAAGCTACATTCTATAATAGCTACCAGTATGAATAACCTAAAAGAGAAAGTAGTAAAGTAAAATGTATAACTGAATAAATAAATAACTAATGCATGACACTATGAACAGGTACGTTGAGTTAACAGGGCATCTGTGGACACAGTGTGGAAATTGCACAGTGCACAGTGTCAATGTTCAGGGTGGTGCGGCAGCCTTGCCTGGCACTATTAAGGTAGGCAGCGGTCAACCAGGCCCCAGCTACGTTCATTCCACTGAGACTAGTAACTTTCCCATGTGGGACAAGCACACAAGTCACCTCCTGAAGCAGTGACCCCTGGTACATTTAAAAAATCCCTATGGTGGCCACTTAAATAACAGGGACCGTCAGTGATCCACAACCCATCACAGGTCAAAAGTATGAATAGTGACCGCTCAGGGCTATCTGTGCACATCCTAGTCTGTGCATATACTATATTTGGATTTAATAAATTGATCCAGGCTCTAAAAAAAAAATAAATAAATAAATAAAAAATATATATACACAAGAGTTTTATTCAGAAGTAAACATATTATGCTGGGGGTTAGACGACAAATACTTATCCAGGTGACCTTTAAAGGTTAGTACTGTATTACAATTTACTATATTGGAGGGCAATTTATTCCATATATTTACAACTCTATTGAAGAAGAAATGCTTAGCTTCATGTGACTAGAATCGTTTGCCAATTATTTTATGCCCATTGCCCTTAGTATAATTCAAATGATAAACTGTGAAGTATTTATCGACAGCCATGTTATCATGTCCTTTGAATATTTTGAATACTTGAATCAAATCTCCTCGTATCCTCCGTTTAGTTAGGGTAAAAAGATTCAGGGCTTCTAAACGTTCCTCGTACGGTTTCTCAATCGAGGTATCATCTTTGTCATCCTTCGCTGCACTCTTTCAAGCTTTTCCATATTCTTTTCATAATACAGTGACCAAAACTGAACACAATATTCCAAGTGCGGGCTTACCGATACTATGGAATTATACAAAGTGAGGACGATATTATTGGATTTATATTCAAATGCTCTGTCTATGAATCCAGTCAAATTTATTAGCTTTTTTCACAGCTTCTGTACATTGTTTCCTTGGTTTAAAATCGTTTGTTATTATATATCCTAGTTTTTTTTTATGGTTTACCCTATCAAAATGAACATTATTCATGCTAAAACTAGCTCTCACATTTTTACTGCCAATGTTTAGCACTTTGCATTTATTAATATTGAAATCCATTTGCCAGAGTTGGGCCAAGTTCAACAGTTGATCAAGATCTCTCTGAATTGCCAGCCTTTGCAGTGCTGTATCTGCTCTGTTACCTATTTTAGTATCATCAGCAAATTTTGAAAACTTACAATTCTTCATCAGTGTCATCTACATATAATAAGAATGGAATAGGACCTAACACTGAACAATGCGGCACTCCACTTGTAACATTGATCCAGTCTGGCTCATTTCCATTTATTACAACTCACTGCTTTCGTCCAGTGAGCCAATCTTCTACCCATCAGAGAACACTGCCGCTGAAACCGTGTACCTTTAGCTTCTGAAGGAGTCTTTTGGATGGAATCTTGTCAAAAGCCTTTTGAAAATCGAGGTAGACCACATCAAAAGATTTAATATTGTCGTACATGTTCAGTATATCATTGAAAAAGTCCAGCAGATTCGTGAGGCAAGAGCGATTATTATGAAAACCATGTTGCGAATCTTTTATGAGATTGTTTCTTTCTAAGTGTTTCAAAAACTTGTCTCTGACAATAGTTTCAAGCAATTTTCAAACCACCGATATTAAACTAATTGGGCGGTAGTTTTCTGGTTGGGCTCTGTTGCCCTTTTTGAATATTGGGGTTACATTAGCAAGCTTCCATTCATGTGGCATCTTACTGCTCTTAAATGATAAGTTAAAAAGTTCAGATAATGGCTTTGATATTTCATTCTGTAGTTCCCTCAATACACGTGGAGATGTTTTGTCTGGTCCAGGTATTTTATTCTCTTTTAATTTGTTTATTGCAAGCAGTACATCGTGATCACTAACTGTGATGTCAGTGATTATGTTGCCCTCTTCTATAGGAATGGGGGAAACAGGAGAAATCTTATGTACATTTTCTGTTGTAAATACTGATGCGAAGAAAGTACTAAGAAATTCGCCATCATAGTTTCATCATTAGTGTGCTCTACATTATCTGTGGTTAAGGGACCGATTGTTGGAGTTATTATCTTTTTGCTTCTTATGTAAATGAAAAATTCTTTGGAATATGATTTACTGATACTTGTAGTATGTGCCGCAAGATTTTTCTTACTGCAATTAATTAATTTATTGGCTTTTCGTCGAAGGGCATCGTATTCATTTTTATCACTTTGACTCTTTGTGGTATTATAATTCTCATATGCAAGATTTTTTGCTTCCAGACAATGTGTAATGTCGGAGTTCCACCGTTTGGGTTTAGAATTTTTGGCAGGCCTTCTGTTGCTCATTGGAATACATAAACTGACGGCACTGTTGAGAGTTTCTGTAAAAACAGTTCCATGCATCATTGATATCTAAAATATCTACAGTGGGATGCCAGTCCCCTGCACCTACAATTGCCTTTAATTTCTTAAAATTTGCTCTCTTAAAGTCGGGCACTTTCTCGCAAATGGCCCTAACACTCTCTTCACTGAATATAATGTTAAATGTAACAATGCGATGATCACTTGTACTAAATTCTTCTCCTAAAATAACATTAATAATTTACAAATTGATACAAAGAACTTTCCTGCAAGTTTGTATACAGGTCTAACCTGTTTGTGAGGATCGGGCTTCTCCACAGTTCGTAACTGGTAAATTAAAGTCACCAAATATTACAGTGCTTTGCATACAAGATATTTCGGCAATTTGATTGTATATTTCCTTGTTGATGTTGAGTGGCTGACCAGGTAGACGATAAATTAACCCAAGAACGATTTTATGACAAGATTCATTTCTAAGCTGAATATAAACAGTGTCAATGTTTTCAATACATGGCTTGGTAATTTCGACTAGATGAAATCCTGAGTTCATACATAACAACACACCACCCCCTGCTTGAGTCTTCCTTTCACTACTGAAAATGTGATACCCTGGTAAATTAAACTCCACTAGAAAATATCTCTGCCAAGTATCTAGCCACAATTCTGTTATACCAATTACATCATAATCTTTGGTAAAGACAGAGGCCTCTAAATCAGAAAATTTATTACGTAGACCACACGCATTTACAAGAATAACTTCAGTGTGTTTTTTTTTCTGATGCTGGGAACTTTCGTTACTTACTGATTTTATTGGATTGTATGACATCTATGTTTGCCTCCTGTGATGCTTGTTTTTTCTCCATAAAAAAATTACGGCATCACTAAGCAAATGACTGAGATGGCAGAACCAATGGCATTCAAGTGCAGTCCATCATTTGTAAATAGGGTTCGCTGCTCATAAAACTGGTTTCAAATATCAATGAACTCCACTCCTTCCTGTAAAAAAAGTGACTTGACTCTGCTATTTATACTAAATGCTCTGCTGAAGAAGGCATTCCCTGCATTAATCCTTAGTAGTATGCCTGAAATTAAACTATGGTTAGTTTTCTCCTTGTAGCGTCAGATCTTCTTTCTGTAGTTCTCGATCCACTCCTCTGATCGGGTTCATATGACATCATTGGTACCTGTATGAATGATAACAAGGCTGTCATTTTCCGCATTCTCAAAAATGTCATCCACAGCCTCTGTTACGTCATCTCCTCCTGCACCTGGTATACAAAAACGTTTTTGTTTAGAGGGTGCCCTGCTGCAAAATTCCACCAACTGACCACGGATGATCGACTCCCCCACAACCACAGTGTGTCCAACGTTGCTCGCAATGAACTTCTCCAGCACGTCAACTTAATGGGTCAGGCTGTTAATTTTGTTTGTAGCCTTGGTCAGTTTGTCTTCCAAGCTCTGACGTAATTTGCATATCCTGCAAACAAAGGAATCGTCCATATAAATGGTTACAGTGAAACTACCTGAGCAGGCTAAGCAAATGATGTTTTACGGCATTCTTAAATTAAAAGTTACTGTGACGTTTTTTAAGAGAAACAGAATCAAATATTGCTGATTAGCACCTGGAACAATAACACTGGCCTGCGTTTCAAAACTTTTTTTCAAAGGTCAGAGGTTTTTCAGCTGATTTAAGATCAGTTTTGCACGCCGAATTCAGAAATGGAATCCATTTTCTTCAATCAGGTCAGGTTTTTTTGATATCCTAGATTTGAAAAAACTGCATGTATGGCTCAAATAGTGTTACTGAACTGGTGTGCATGATTTATGTTATTGTCCTAAATTGTCTCGGGTGCCTTTAAAGGACCTTCTTTTCTTCTTTTCGGATCTGGATTGTCACTTCAATGAATCGAAAGTACAAGAACCACTCTGACAGGTTCTGCTATATCTGTGGAAATGTGACCTTTTCAGACCATCAAGCGAAAATTGCAGATTTTGTGAAGAAGTCACGTCATGCTTCCTTCAGAGTCAAACTAGGCAACCAAGATAAGCCGTTCATCCCCAATGTCTGTTGCAAAACATGTGATCAAAACCTACAGGACTGGAGGAACAATTCGAAGACGAGTATGCCGTTTGGTGTTCCGATAGTGTGGAGGGAAGGAAAAGATCACACCACAGACTGTTATTTTTGTATGACGAATCTACAGGGCATCAGTCGCAAGAACAAACATCATGTTCAGTATCCTGACATTCCATCAGCCATCAAGCCAGTCCCCCATGGCCCAGATGTTCCTGTTCTTGAACCTGACGTCAACATGGGATCATCGTCCGACTCTGAGTCTGGAGATGTGACCGATGCAGACGAGTCTGGTACATTTGAGCCAATGAGGGAGAATGACCAGTGCCACTGAGCCAAGCTGAGCTCAACGGCTTGACACAGGACTTAAACCGGTTCGAGGAGTCTGATCAGCTGCTGGGTTCGCGCCTTCATGAGAAACGTCTGCTGGCACCAGAGACAATGTTCTTTTGGTATCGAAACCGAGAGAAAGAGTTCCAAAAATACTTCTTGTTTGATGAGGCATCTTCTCTCGTTTACAGCAACAACATCGCCTATCTGACAAAAGTGATGGGTTTGAAGTATGATGCTACAGAATGGAGGCGTTTCATCACCTCGTCGAGTAGGAATCTCATGGCTGTTCCTCTGAACAACGGCAACAAGTTCGCTTCAATCCCTGTTGCACACTCAGTTGAAATGGGGAAAACCCACAATAGCATGGAACGTCTGCTGTTTGCTGTCAACTACAACGACCATGGTTGGTTGATCTGTGAAGCTCTCAAGGTAGTTGGTCACGTCCTAGGACTTCAAGGTGGGTACACAAAGTATCCATGCTTCATGTGCCTGTGGGACAGACAGGCAGACGACCAGCATTACTTCCGATGAGAGTGGCCGTCTAGACATGGACTACAACCCGGCTCACACAGTGTTCTGTCCCACCCTCTAGTCGAACTGCACAAGATTCTACTTCCACCACTGCACATGAAAATGGGTCTCATGAAGAACTTCGTGAGGGCGCTGTACAAAGAAGGTGGAAGATTCACTTTTCTGTGACAAGTTTCCATGCATAACCAGAGAGAAACTGAAAGTGGGGATATTCGACAGCCCTCAGATAAGAAAGTTTATCAAGGACACTCGCTGCGATGAATCATTGAATTCCTCTGAACTCTCTGCTTGGCTGGTTCTGAAGTCGATCATTGCGAACTTCCTGGGCAACAACCTTAGTCCAGAGTATGAGAATGCTGTTGATAAGCGGATGGAGAGTTTCTGCTGACGAGATGCACGCATGTCGGTGAAAATCCACTTCCTCAGATCTCATCTGGACTCTTTTCCAGAGAATTGTGGAGACTTCAGTGAAGCGCAGGGGCAACGTTTTCACAAGTACATCCGAGTGATGGAGGAACATTATCAAGGACGGGGGGACGTCAACTTTCTCGCCGACTACTGCTGGTGCCTAAAGAGGGATGTGGTGTCTGCGCAGCACAAGCGTAAGTCCATGGAGAGGCCATTCAAACCTGATTAGCCTAGTATATCGTGCTGTACCCTTCTTGCGATCTATAAGAACTGCCTGTAAAGCCTGTACCTAAATAGCAGTTGAGTTATGCTACTAGAAGAATCACTCATCTACCAATATGACGGGAGATTATCATTTCTAGAAGGTGTTTTATTTCCAAAATTTAACCTGATTGAGAAAAAATAATGCGATTTTCGGAATAACCGTAAGAAACTGACCCTAGAACAGCAAACATATCCTTGACCTTTATAATCACGCAGACCAGTGTAATCAGTTACTTGACAAAATCTGCTAGTAAAACAATCACAATTTATGTATCTGTTACAGGTGAAGGTCTCGCTGGTGGGGGTCTTGCTGTTTAAAAGTGTACAGGAAGGACTACCTTACTGGTTAGCGATGTACCTGCTGAGTATTTATCAGCAATCTGTTACAGAGAAAGGAAACCTAACTGTTACCTGGAATGGGGAAATAAAATTAATACTACAGTCTGAAATATAACAATAAAGTCACAACACGGTCATACAATACACAAACAAGTCTATTATATCCTTTAAAGTCACAACATATGAAAATACAATTATATCTTACTTATAAAGAAATGGGAGAGATATTTCACTGTAAGAAATAATGCAAGTAGAAAGGAAAACAAAATTGTTGGGCAATAACAGCAAGACTTGCCTGGTGTCGAAAATGTAAACAAACGCTGACGTAATCCCTTGTTTTACTGATTTATCGTTTAGTGATAAGGTTGTGTGATGTCCCCATGCTTCATCAATATATATATATATATATATATATATATATATATATATATATATATACCTAGGCTGCTTCCCCCAAGGAAAGGGAGGTAGCCGAGACAGGACGACACACTCCCCATTTTCTCATCCATTCAAACACATTCATTCGCATCTTATCCCCAAAGGGGAGAACGGACAGATCCTCACCGCACCACACCGCACAAGGGTCAACTGCGCAATGCAATCAGTGACATCCGCAGAAGGGCCCCACAGCAGAACTGGTTTATATAGATAGATAGATAGATAGATAGATAGATAGATAGATAGATAAATATATATATATATATATATATATATATATATATATATATATATATATATGGATGGGGTGATGAGAGAAGTAAAAACACAAGTAATGGAGAGAGGGATGGCTTTGATAATGAATGGTGATGGATGGAATATCTCAAATTTATTGTATGCTGATGTTGCAGTACGGCTTGCAAGTACCGGGAAAGAACTTCGTAGGCTAGTGCAGAGTTCTGCTGATGTCTGTGAGCGTCGTGCCTTGAGAGGAAATGTTGAAAAGAGTAAAGTGATTCTTATTGAGAGAGAAGATGACTCCCAGTATGATGTTACGGTGACTGGAGAGACACAGGAATTGGTGAGAGAGTTCAAATACCTGGGTACAGTGATAGAAAAGAGAGGAAAATGTGCGAAAGAAGTTGAAAGTAAAGTGACACACGGAAGAAACGTGGCTGGTGCAATGAAGGCCTTGATAAGAAACAGACCCTTGAGTGTTGCAGCTGCACGAGGCTTACATGAGGGAGTGTTAGTGCCAACTTTAACATATGGGTGTGAGACTATGGTGTGGCATGAAAATGAAAAGTCAAGAGTAATAGCAGTGGAGATGGGACTGCTGAGGAATGTATGTGGAGTACAAAGGGTAGATAGGATACGAAATAATGTGATTCGTGAAAGATGTGGAGTGAGTAAGTCTGTGGACACCGGAATTGAAGAGAGTGTACTGTGATGGTATGGTCATGTGGAGAGAATGGATAACAATAGAGTGGTGAAAAAGGTATATCTAAGCGAATTTGAAGGATGGAGCAGGCGAGGTAGGCCATGGAGAATGTGGAGAGAGATATGGTGGATGAGTGTGTGAGGAAGAGAGGTTTGGAAGTCGGTAAGGCTAGGGAACTGACAAGAGATCAA
>NC_137056.1:13239222-13241722 GCF_032717465.1 Coenobita brevimanus | reverse complement strand
AGGCTAAAATCTTTGGGGAATGGTGAAAATTGCTTAAAGTACGTCATCGGACTGAAGGAGTTACATCTTTCTATAAAAACCTGAAATGACGAATGCGCATATCTCGGGAAGCAAAGGATAGTTTTTTTTTTTTTTTTTTTTTTTTTACATACTCCTAACATCATAGGAAAGGTTTTTTGGCTGCCATAAACCACTGAAATCCGTTAGCTAAAAATGTTGGTCAATTTTTGCTACAACATCGATTTTTACCACAACAAAGCTGCATATAAGTACCTGTGACTCCTGTCACTTCTGTCCGTGAACCTTTAACTTTGCATTCTGATAATTTTCCTTTTGAATGTTTTAGTGGGTATCCAGGGGACTTAACTGGTCGCCGTAGGTGGCTTATGGTGCCGAATGCGCCAGGGAGCTGAAGGCCTCCGCAGGTCCGCTAGTATTGAGAGAGAGAGAGAGAGAGAGAGATACTGAAGACATTACCGTTGCGAAGGGCTTGTTGTTGTTGCCCAAGGCTCATCTGAAACGTGAGCTCAGTGGAATCCAGGCTTTAACTGCCCTTCTGCAGTTTGCCATCCTTCAAGGGACACGTTAATAAGTTGAGGGACATTCTATATCAGGGCAGTAGATTCGTCCAACCATATCGGTGTCACTGCGTGAAGGCATCACTCTCCAGCACCCAATCAAAGTGGTCAGGAGGGTTTATGAGTACGTTATACACGAGAATACGGCCTTGTCATCATGCAAGCTGCAAAATGTAAGATTTCAGTGAAGAAGACGCAAACATCTGTGCAAGTACACCAGGGCTATTCAACTACCCTAGAAGTAGGGCCGGATTATGAAACTCTGATTAATCAAAGAGCAATACATTGTTTCCCCTCTATTTTTCCCCTCTATCTAAACAGTTAAACAGAAAAAAAAAAAAAAAAAAGCGAAATTCAGTTTTATTTGCGCTTATGTTTTCTGCTAAATAAATGAATAAAAAGAAAAATACAAAACTTTCTGTTTTATACATATTTGTTATTTTTCATTTTTCCGGGTCAGTGAATAGTGCTAAACAATAACGACTCAAGAGCCGGATTTGGCCCGCGGCCCGCTAGTTGACTATCCCTGACATACACGGTTACCGAAGTGCACCGGTACGGAAACACAATACAGGGTGGTCCATATTGCAGAACATAATTCTAGTGTGTTGCAGGAGTGGTTCAGTCAGCATTACCAGTGCCTAGCATAGTTCTAGTGTGTTGCAGGGGCGGCTCAGTCAGCGTTACCATTGATTTCCACAATTCTAGTGTAAAGCAGGGGCGGCTCAGTCAGCGATACCAGTGACTTCCATGATTCTAGTGTGTTGCAGGGGCGGCCCAGTCAGCATTACCTTTGACTTCTTTACATCACTTCATACATCCATAAGCTTTCCACTCTATATAGCACATCATCATTCTCATGTATTGTGGGGACGGTTCAGTCAGCGTTGCCAGAGCTGACGTTTATTCTTTATTATATGTTTCCGTAGTCTGCTTTTCTTTGTCCTTTGGTTGCATGGTTGACTAACAATTTCATGCAGCTAAAGTGCCTTTATTCCTCACGTCAGTCTGTTTTTAGTTTTATTTATTTAATTTTATATTGTATGGTTCACTAATAATTTAATGACAGCCACTTGTCTTCGTCCCTCATATCAACAGGAGGGGGCTCAACGACTGTGAAACTGCAAGAAAACCTGGGGGATCAGAGGAGGCCTTACATCGAGCGAAGAATACCATCAATGCAGAATGCAAAATATAATTATAGCGGCTTTGAAACCCAAGGGTGGAATGACTAAGAATCGACGGTCAAAATTACATATTCATAATTCTTCACTTTCATTCTTCTTGTATAATACTGAATTCCATATAGAGCACTGCTTGGTCCAAAACAAAAACAAAAAACAAAAAAAAAACGCCCACGATGTTTACGATACTGATTCGACGAATAGTTTGTGCGCAAGGTTCAAGGAAGGAGTGAACAGCAAGCAAAGGATTTAGGAAATCTTGTGTGAGACACGGCGAGAGATTCGAGGAAGAAGTGAGAGGCGTAAACGTTCCTGACAAACATGAAAAAAGCCAACTTAGTGGGAAAACTTTTAGAGTGAGCGTCATGGTGGGCGGAGTCGAGTGATCTGACTCCCTTGACGTTAGGTCTCTCTCTCTCTCTCAACAGTATCTGGTACAATAAGGGTCGTGTGTATTATTTACGCAATAATGTTGATATAAGACAAAATACATACATGCCACATCTAATGTGTATTACTGAAAGTAAACTCGTTATATATATATATATATATATATATATATATATATATATATATATATATATATATATAAGGGTGGTCCTAATTTTCGATCTTGCGAATTTTTAGGACGATACCCCCTGAAATCCTTCCATATAACACGAAATCATGTCATGCAAATATTTCTCAAAAATATTTATATTTAGAGATCGCTCACCGGCCTTTTATGTTATTACTTAT
>NC_137056.1:13224222-13234222 GCF_032717465.1 Coenobita brevimanus | reverse complement strand
TCTGACTTTTTCCTTCGCTGGTATAGTGTTGTGTGTGTGTGTGTGTGTGTGTGTGTGTGTGTGTGTGTGTGTGTGTGTGTGTGTGAGAGAGAGAGAGAGAGAGAGAGATTCGCCACTGCATAGATCTGGCCGTATATCTGCGCTTTAAAAACCTTTCTCAGCATACCACATAAACCTAACCTAACAGATCAGTTAAACCATGCATTCACTTATTAAATCCCAGGTCAGTCAAAATAGTAAATCACTAACTATACTCTTTCACTAACTTGGCCTAAAATTGACGTCTCTCCCTTCGAATGCTTAGCGGTAACAAAATATTAACACTGGTCACGAAGACGTGGAAAGGAAGAGAGAGGTGAAAAGATTAGTAAGAGAGAGTAAGAAGAGAGTGGATGAGGAATTTGGAAGGAATTTGAGTGTAAAGTGGAGGGACTGTAAGAAAATGTTCTGGAGTGAAGTGAAAAGAGTAAGACAGGGTGGAAGTGAAGTTAGCAGGGGAGTGAAAGATAAAAATGGTAGATTACTAGTGGAGAAGGGAGAAAAAGTGAGCAGATGGAGAGAACACTTTAAGGAATTGTTGAACGTAGAGGATGGAAGTAATGCGAGTATAAGTGGCTGGGGAATGGCTGGGAGAAGGAGGGAGGTGAGAAGACAGGAAGAAATCAGTAGGATAGAAGTTGTGGAAGCAATGAAGAAAGTTAAATCGGGGAAAGTCCCAGGAATTGATGAAGTGTGTGGTGAAATGCTGAAGCATGGCGGAGGGATAGTAGTAGAATGGATGTGGAAGATGTGCAGATTGGCCTGGGAGGAAGGTAGAGTCCCGGAGGATTGGAAGTCAGGTATAATTATTCCCTTGTACAAAGGAAAAGGGGAAAAAGAAGTGTGTGGTAATCATAGGGGCATTTGTCTTCTTAGTATAATAGGAAAAGTGTATGGTAGGATACTTATAGACAGAGTTAGAGAAAGAACAGAGAAATTAGTTGGAGAAGAACAGGGAGGCTTTAGGAAGGGAAGAGGTTGTGTAGATCAGATATTCATTCTTAGATCTTTAGTGGAAAAGTTTCTAGAGAAGGGAAGGAAGTTGTATGCGGCTTTCATGGATTTGGAGAAAGCATATGACAGGGTGGATAGACAAGGATTGTGGAAAGTGTTAAGAATATATGGAGTAGATGGGAAGTTGTTGAATGCTGTGAAGAGTATGTACGATGGTGCGAAGGCTGCAGTGCGTGTGGATGGTGAACTAAGTGAATTTTTCTCTTTGAAAGTTGGTTTGAAACAGGGATGTGTCATGTCTCCATGGTTGTTCAATCTGTACATGGATGGGGTAATAAAAGAGGTACAAGGTAGGGTAGTGGATGTTGGAGTGGCCCTGGTGAGAGAGGATAGTGTTTGGAAACTCCCTGTACTGTTGTTTGCAGATGATACTGTGTTGTTGAGTGAAGACGAAGGGGAGCTGCAAGGCTTGGTGGATGAGTTTGAGAGAGTGTGTGAGAAACGGAACCTAAAGGTGAATGTAGGGAAGAGTAAAGTGATGGTCTTTGAGAGAGGTGAAGTTAGTGAATGTACAGCGAGGTTGGATGGTGAGGAATTGGAAAATGTGAGTACGTTTAAGTATTTGGGTAGTGTGATGAGTAAGGATGGAGGTTTGGAGGGTGAAGTGCTTGAAAGGGTACAGCAGGGAAGAAAGGTTGCTGGTTCCTTGAAAGCAGTGATAAGGAACAGGGAAATGAGCATGGAAGTGAAAAAGTTACTACATGACAGTATTGTGATATCAACTCTAACGTACGGAAGTGAAGCTTGGACATTGTTGGAAGGACACAAGTCAAGAGTGAGAGCAGTGGAAATGAGTTATTTAAGAGGAGCCTGTGGAGTCACGTGGAGAGACAGGCTGACGAATGAGGATATAAAGGAGCGTTGTGGTGTGGATGTGGATGTGATAGGAAGCGTTATGAGGAACACACTGAGGTGGTTTGGCCATGTGGAGAGGATGGAGGGTGAAAGACTGATGAAGAGAGTGTATGTGAGTGAGGTGGAGGGGGGAAGAGGGAGGGGGAGGCCGAGGATGAGATGGAGGGATGGGGTGGAGAGGTATATGAGAGAGGGGGGTGTGAGTTGGGAGCAGGGCAGTGAAATGGCGGGGGACAGGGCGACTTGGAGGCGATTTGTTTGTGGCCACCCCAAACGGGATTGAGGCGTCTGGCAATAGATAGATAGATAGACGAAGACGTGCGATGGAAAGGACACAGAGCCATCACACTGTCTTTTTGTCACTGAGTTTGGTTAAATATATAAAACGACGAGAATCTGGTCCTTGTTTAGGTGAAAGAGCTACAACTACACAGAACCCAAATACCACGTAGAAGTGGAAGGCGTGGGACTGATGCCTATTAACTGCATACAGGCCACTACAGGCACTCAGTCAATATCTGTTTCCACAATCTCCCCCTATAATACGACCCGCAGCAACTGAAGTTACATCCAGATCGCTCATTGTAATGTCGGCGAACAGGCACAGAGGGAAAGAGACTTTGTTCAAGAGTCTGACCGGCCCAAGAATCGAACTCGAGCTTGTGCGGTGCAAGGTAGCTATTTTATCCAGTGCAGTACCGGCTCTGCAGTTATTAGCTCCTGAGATAACTAACTCCCTTTCCCGCCCACAGATGGTCGTGGTGATTGTGCTGGTGAGGTAGCAGCACTCAGATGGATAGACGGATAGATAGATACAAAAAGAAAGACTGACAGACCCAGATAGGTCCCCAACTAACGAACTTTCCCACCCACACATGTCACTGCTCGTTGTTGGTGGTGGTGGGAAGAACGGCAACATGTAGACAGAATGGCAAATAGACACAGAGTGACAGACTG
The DNA here is from genome assembly GCF_032717465.1 of Coenobita brevimanus. Lineage (NCBI taxonomy): Eukaryota > Metazoa > Arthropoda > Malacostraca > Decapoda > Coenobitidae > Coenobita > Coenobita brevimanus. Next base: position 13,231,357 of record NC_137056.1, on the reverse strand, counting down.
ATCCCAACTAATTCTGTTTCCCGTCCACAGATGTCACTGACAGAAATGTAAACCGATAAACATCACATGGATACGCCCCAGCTAATGTTCTTTCCTGCCCACTGATGTCTCTGGTAGTTGCTGTGTTTGTGATGGTCCTGCTGGGTGCTGTTCGTTGCAACAGTAAAAGAGAGATAGTCCAATAGTTCAAGACAGATACAGACTAATAGAGAGATCAAGACAGATACAGACTAACAGAAAGATCAAGATAGATACAGACTAACAGAAAGATCAAGATAGACACAGAATAATAGAGTAAGATAGGTTCCCACTTAATGCATTTTCCCACACACAGATGTCGCTGGTCTTTGGTGTGTTTGTCATGGTGATGATGGTGTTGGCTGGGGAGGTAGCAGCAGCACCCAATCCCGCACGGGTGGATAAGCCTGACTACAGACCCAGGCCCGGGCCCAGACCTCGGACATAACCCCAGACCCAGGGATAAGCCACACTTCAAACCCAGGCCCAGACCCAGACCTCAGTTCTCATAACTCTTAAATACATCTCGACCAACTTCACTGCCAACCTTAACTCATTGACAGCAGCTGTTACTATTCCGCAACTCATCGGGCACAACGCTGACTTTTTGAATGAAACAAACTCCTTGGGAACAGCCATGCAAAAATTAAGTAAAGTAGGTAAAAGCTGGTGTATCTTCCCAATAAACACATTTGTAGGATGTGTGTATAATTATTCTTCCACAAAAATAACTACAGAACATGAAGGATAATTTAATTATGCAATATCAGCGATAACTTCAATAAACAACACTGTTTTCGGAGGCTTTATTCAGCTTAATAGAGACTTTTCGTACTGGAAAAGCATTTATTATCCCATCTACATGAAATCTTCTAAGTTTAATAAAATCATTCGGAGTTAGCAGGAGTAATAGATTGCCATTATTCCCAAGGAAATGCAGGATGGTCTCCAAATATTTATATTAAATTGACATGGAAGCGGCAAGACTTCTGTGCAAATTGCAATGATGACTGATGAAAATGCATGAACAGAAAATTCCGAAATTATTGTGTCTATGGTTTGATCTTGCTCCCATAAAATTTTAAGTGGCCAAAATCAAGAAAAGGAAAGTATACTCATGGAACAATTGTAGCAAGCTGAAATGAAATGGCAGGGAAATGAAGGAATAGAACCAAACTGAAATGTAAAAAAAAAAAAAAAGAAAAGAAAGAAAGAAAGAAAAACTAGACTAGCGAAACAACATATACATAAGGTCTGCACTATAATATGTAGCATATAATGAATGAAGCCTCCACTGATTAATAAATAATCGCACTGTCTGGCATTATATTGCACCACAATTCACTCCCAACTATAGGTGGACACTCAGGCGAACGTTCAGTGTGTTCTTTGATGTGTTATCAAGTGTTTATGTCGTCGGAATTCCCCACGTGACGTAAAGGCTGCCGCACTTTTAAAAACACCACTATTCTTCAATACTGGATTCTTTCAAATTCGCTCCTCACTAAACAACTAAAATGTGATTGAAACATGGATTGAAACACGTCGCTCTTCAGCCTGAGGGTGTCTTCTCTACTTTATTCCTTGTATCTCCATGTAGAGAGGATAGAGAATCAAGAGTGAAAGGGGTGTGTATGCAAGTGAGGTAGAGGGGGGAAGGAGAGGAGGAGGAGGATCTAGATGGAGGGATGAAGATAGATTAATAGATAGATAGACTAGCACCAGTCGAGCAGGGCAGTACTCCTGAGGTGGATGGAAAGCTGATGACAGGGAGTACTGGAGCTCCCGTTTCATCAGCCCTCAGGACTAGTTCCTGACCATCCCCCTTTGCTGAACATTTCCAGTGTCTCAGTTACACAGAGAGTAGGCCAGCATGCTTTCTAATACAAATTTCTCTAACTATCTACACCAAACAACATGCACAGTACACACTACACTTCCTTTTCCAAAATTCAACAAAATTAATGGCGTCTCAACACTCAGCCTCGGAGTCCCCAGGGGGGGGACCATAAATGTCCCCACCTTCCGCCCCTCTCCCGGTGATGACTTGAGCTGCCTGGAACCACTGTCTGACTCACTTCTTCTTCATTTCTGCAACATTCGCGGCCTTTCCTCTAACTTTCGCTTCGTTGAGCACCACCTCCCCTTCTCTAAACCTCACCTTCTCTTTCTAACTGAGACTCAGCTGTCGGAGGCAACTGACAGCAAACCCTTTTCTGTATCCTCCTACTTTCTCTATATCCATTTCAAAGCCAAAGGTGGCTGTTGTGTATATATACGCAACGACTTATCTTGCTCTCGTGTTCCTGAACTCGATTCTTCTGAATTCTCTACACTCTGGCTTCGCCTTTCCTGTCATTCTCCGACTAAATATATCTGTGCTGTTTGCTTATCCCCTAATTCTACTGACTATCAAAAATTCTTCGACTAAACTACTTTTTTTTTTTAAATAAATAACAGAACGGAGGAAGGAAAAACAAATGGGTAAAAAAAAAATCCATACACCAGAGTACTGGTGTCCTCTGTTCATAAAATATCTGTAACAGTTAAACTTGAACAGTTGTGGGTTGAAATTTGGAGGAAAACAACTCTGGGGAAGCGAGTTCCAGAGAGACGCAGTTCGGAGAATGAAAGAATTCTGATAGGCAGAAGTTCTGCAATATGGTTGAGTGACATTTCAGTCATGAGCACTACCAGATGCCCGTGTAGCACGAGGGAAGGCATGGAGAGGTGGCATCATGGACGCAACTTCGTCTGAGCATTTGCCAAAAAAATATCTGTAAAGTAATGCAAGGGAGGCAACATTCCTTCTTACTTGCAGGGGAGGTAGTTTATATGTAATGGCAGGGTTGTTAATGATTCTAACGGCTTTATTCTGAATTTTGTCTAGTTGTCTTAATGCAACCTCTCCACAACCATTCCACAAGGGTGAGCAATATTCAAGCTGAGAGCGCACAAGACTCTTATAAATTATAGCTAACTGCTCATCGGCGAAGAAGTTACGGACTCTGTACAATAATCCAAGTTTCTTTGAGGCGGTTTTAGCAAGTGATCTGACATGAGAAGTCCAGCTGAGGGCACTGTTAAGTGAGACACCAAGAATTTCAATACTTTTGGAGATGGGAATATTAGTAGCACTGAAGGTAATGTACTAATCTGGCAATATCTGTCTATTAGTAAACTGTATATATTTAGTTTTACTAGCATTAAAAGAGACAAGGAACACATTTTATCCATTTCTCCTTTCTCTGAAATCTCCATTTTAGGAGATTTCAATGTTCACCACCACCTTTGGCTCTCCTCTCCTTTCACTGATCCACTTGGTGAACAAGCCTACATCTTTTCTATCCTTAATGACCTAGAGCAGCTTGTACAGCACCCTACCCATATCCCTGACCGCCTTGGAGAGAGCTCCAACATACTTGACCTCTTCCTTACAACTAATCCTTCTGCTTACACTGTTAATCTTTTCTCTCCGTTGGGCTCCTCCGACCACAACCTTATCACCTTAACCTGTCCTATCACTCCGGTACGGCCTGTGGACCCTCCAAGGAAACGTCGTCTGTGGCATTTTGGAGCCGCGGATTGGGAGGCCCTCAGGCAGTGCTTCTTTGATTTTCCCTGAAATTATTATTGCTTCCATGACCGGGAGCCATCTGAGTGTGCCTTGCGCATTACGGAGGTTATTCTCTCGGACATGGAAGCATACATTCCTTTCTCGTATCCTCTGTTTAACGCAAGAAAGCCTTGGTTTAATCACAATTGTTCTAATGCTGTCCGCAACAAGGAAAGGGCCTACAAAAGGAACCGGAGCCAACCCACCCCTGAATCACATCATCTTTATGTTTCTGCCCGGAATCGTGCTAAGTCTGTTCTTCGCTCTGCTAAAAATAATTTCATCTGTACTAAATGCTCTCAACTCTCGAACTCGAATTCTTCCCCCTCCTTCTGGGACCTTGCCAAAAACCTTTCTAACAACTTTACCTCATCATCCTTCCCTCCTCTTTTCTACTCTGATGGTTCTGTAGCTATTTCTTCTACTGATAAAGCAGATCTCTTTGTACAGACTTTCTCCTCCAATTCCACCTTAGACGATTCTGGTTCTGTTCCTCCATCACTTCCCCCCTCTGACTTCCTCATGGCTGACATTAAAATCTCTTCAGCTGATGTATTTTCTGCCATCACTGGCCTCAATACTAACAAGGCATATGGGCCTGATGGAGTCCCTCCCGTTGTTCTCAAGAACTGTGCTTCTGTGCCTACACCCTGCCTAGGCAAACTCTTTCGCCTTTGTCTGTCAACTTGTACCTTTCCTTCTTGCTGGAAGTTTGCTCTCATTCAGCCAGTCCCAAAGAAGGGTGACCATTCCCAACCCTCCAACTATCGTCCAATTGCTTTAACGTCCTGTATTTCAAAAGTTTTCGAGTCAATTCTAAATAGAAAAATTTTAAAGGCATGCATCATTCCTATCGCAACCTTCTTTCTGATCGTCAGTACAGGTTCCGTCAGGGACGCTCCACTGGCGATCTTCACACCTACCTTTCAGACTCCTGGTCATCCTCCTTTCGGGACTTTAGCGAAAGCTTTGCCATTGCACTTGACATCTCAAAGGCTTTCGATCGAGTCTGGCATAAATCTTTAATTTCCAAGCTGCCCTCTTATGGTTTCTGTCCTTCTATCTGTGCCTTCGTCGCAAGCTTCCTTTCTGGTCGTTCTATAGCCGCTGTTGTAGACGGCCATCGTTCTTCTCCTAGATCTATCAACAGTGGTGTTCCTCAGGGCTCTGTCCTATCACCAACTCCCTTCCTTTTATTCATCAATGACCTTCTAAGCTGTACATCTAACCCAATCCACTCATATGCTGATGACTCCACCCTTCACCTTTCCATTCGATTCCAGCAATGCCCATCTCAGAAGTTACTTCAACAAACAAGGGATGAGGCTATGGCACACCTAATGTCTGACTTGGCTCGTATCTCTGACTGGGGTAAAAATAACCTTGTTGTTTTTAATGCATCTAAGACTCAGTTCTTACACCTATCAACCCGACAAAATCTTCCACAGGTATACCCACTGATGTTTAATAATATTCACCTTAATCCTGCATCATCCTTGAACATGCTTGGTGTTTCATTTACTTAGGACTTATCTTGGAAAGATCATATTACATCTCTTGTAAAATCAGCTTCCAAGAGATTGGGTGTGCTAAGCCGACTCCATTCTTTCTTTACCCAAGCACAATTGTTGACTCTATACAGGGGTTTTATCCACCCCTGTGTGAAGAACAACTCTCATGTGTGGGGAGGCTCCCCACATACAGCTCTTCTCAATAGAGTGGAGTCAAAGGCTTTTCATCTCATTAACTCTCCTCCTCTTCCTGACTCCCTTCAACCTCTGTCTCTTCGCCGCATTGTTGCATCTTTATCTCTTTTCTATCGCTACTTTAATGGTCACTGCTCCTCTGAACTGTCTGCATGCATTCCTCCACCTTTACGACGGGCGTGTAGCAACCGTCTAGCAGCAAATTCTCATCCCTTTTCTGTCCAACTCTCTAATGCAAGAATTAACCGTTACTCCCAGTCCTTCATTTATGCAACAGGTCAACTCTGGAACTGTCTCCCTCTGTCTGTATTTCCTGCTGCCTATGATCTCCGGTCTTTCAAACGCAGTGTGTCCATGCATCTCGAAATGAATGGATCTTGAATTTGGCTCTCTATTGTATTTTGTTTTTTTCTTGGAAGGAACTGTTATTGCGGGCTCATGGCCTTTGGTTCCTTCTTCCTCGCATAGAAAATAGATAGATATGGATGCAGATATTATATATATATATATATATATATATATATATATATATATATATATATATATATATATATATATATATCAGAGATAGTGTGTGAACTAGAGAACAGACAGGCTGATGGCGAGGAACAATGTGACGTTGAGGTCCGTTTGTCCTCTGTGCCACTGCAACGCAAGTTAAGATAGGAATGGGGCAAGGGGGTCTCTCTCCATCACCCGGCTGCTGGGGTCCCTTCCCATCACCCGGCTGCTGGGGTCCCTTCCCATCATCCAGCTGCTGGGGTCCCTTCCCATCATCCAGCTGCTGGGGTCCCTTCTCATCATCCAGCTGCTGGGGTCCCTTCCCATCATCCAGCTGCTGGGGTCCCTTCCCATTATCCAGCTGCACGGGTCCTTTCCCATCATCCGGCTGTTGGGGTCCCTTCCCATCATCTAGCTGTTATGGTCCCTTCCCATCATCTGGTTGCTGGGGTCCCTTCTCATCATCCGTCTGTTGGGGTCCATTCCCATCATCCGGCTGCTGGGGTCCTTTCCCATCATCCAGCTGTTGGGGTCCCTTCTCATCATCCGGCTGTGAGGATCCCACAGACTTTACCTAATGATCGTGACTGGTGCCAGCATGAGAGGGTGCTTAAAATTCCTACTAGGCTGGCATCCAAAGGGACCCCCCCCCCCAGGAAAACTGGGTCAGGGTCAGGGAATACACGCTGACCCTGACCCCTCTTCCTATTTTTAAGTCACAGAGATTTAAGTTTTTACAAGGAGGGTACACATACCTCACCCCAACCTCGAAAGTCGTAGGAGAACACCACTAGCCAATGGACGGGGGCGTGGGATTCATGACAAGGGCTATCCGGGTTTGATTTAGGGTTTTCCTTCCTCTAGGGGACTGCCAGTCAAGGCTATAGTGTTCCACCCACCCTGCTAGATGGACCTTGACTTAAGTAGCTCACATGCCCTTTTGACATTTAATCTTATTTTTCGTCGTGCGGAGTGTCAAACCACCTTCCTTGCTGGCCTAGATCAGAGAAGTTGTCTGTTTAGTCGCCGACGACCAAGCCATAAAACAGGTAGTAATGAATTACACATTACCAGCAGCAAAACACTATCTGGTAGGCCTGGATTAAGCCTTTCACTACGATGGAGCGTTTTTTCATGTAACTCAGGCAACCACAATACAGTATTATTCAAATTAGGAAGGACTTCAGTAAGGAAAATTAGTTAACTAATGCTTTATATAACACCTCCAATTTGTCACGTCCTCCCTAAGCTAAATGCGGAAGTCGGAAGTTGATAATACACTGGAATAAAAAAA
>NC_137056.1:13061722-13221722 GCF_032717465.1 Coenobita brevimanus | reverse complement strand
CTGAAAAATGGGAAAGCAGCTGGGGTTGATGTCGTGTATGCAGAGGTGAATAAGTGTAGTGGAGAGAGTGGAATGAAGTGCTTGTTGGAGTTATGTAAGAAGGCAAGGATGAGTGAAACCGTGCCTGCAGAGTGAAAAAAGGCTGTGATTGTACCCCTGTACAAAAATATAGGTGAGCGAAGTGAATGCAAGCATTATCGTGGTATAAAGCTATTGAGTGTGGTAGGGAAGGTATATGGAAGAATTATTATAAAGTAAGAGAGATATCAGAAGTCTTAGTGAGTTATGAAAAGGGTGGCTATAGGAGTGGCTGAGGATATATGGATCAGATATTTGCAGTGAGACAGATAGTAAAGAAGGCTTGTGTGAAGGACCATAAGGTGTTTATGGCATTCATGAATCTGGAAAAACCATACGACAAAGTGGACAGAGAAGGATTGTGGAAAGTTTTTCGCATGTTCGGTGCAGATGGTAAGCTGTTAGGTGCCGTCAAGAGTTTTTATGATGGTAGGGAAGCATGTGTAAGGGTTAATGGGCATCTAAGTGAATGGTTCACGATCGGTGTGGGCGTGCAACAAGGCTGTGTGATGTCCCCATAGTTGTTCAATATGTATATGGATGGGGTGATGAGGGAAGTAAAAACACGAGTAATAGAGAGAGGGATGGCGTTGGTAATGAATGGTGATGAATGGCATATCTCAGATTTGTTGTATGCAGTTGGTAAAGCAACCAACCAGAATACCAGATCATCCTGACCATAATGCTCATCTTTTGGATCATTTCTTGACAAACAATCCAGATCAGTATAGGATAGAAGTACTGTCACCACTTGGGTCCTCTGACCACAATCTCATCAAAGCCTCATAGGTCGGCTCCCCTAAACCTCCCCGTTCTGAACCTGACAGGGTGACCCGATGTCACTTTGATAGGGAAAACTGGAATGGATTTAAAAATTGTCTCGCTGACGTTCCATGGCAGTCTTTCTTCTCTAGTGATGTCAGTTCAACCCAGTTTCACATTAATGGCTTAATGCAAGCTGGTATGGAATTGTTCACACCGTCAACAGTTCACTAAAAGATCGAACTCTCCAAAATAGTTTGATAGCAATGGGGTGTTTTCAAAGTTAGTATTCCGGTAGATATCGCCACCATTGGGACAAACACATTCCCCGCGCTATTTAAAAAGCATATTTTTCTTTGTTAAATATCTACACTGTTGTGAAATTGTGAATCACAGTAATGTCATACACCGTGATATAAATAATACAAATAGAACACGTATATATAATCTAGCGTGAATTGTTAATATTTATCATAAACGGAAATTAAAATATAATTGATGGCATATGATGGCAACCCGCCATTTCAGTGGTCGTACATTATTTAATTTCTGCTAAATTTAGTGCAAGTTCGGTTCTTAATATATAGTTTGTTCAGACTGTAAATTACGCCTAGTGGGTATCTTGACTCATTCAGTCTATATGTGGGCAGAAATTTAATGTTCAGTAAATACTGGGACTCAATATTTTGCTCACTCCCTTCACCCATGCACACCACAAGACCCGTGCTGCCACGGTTAGAGAAGGCCGTGGTGTTTCCCCCTCAGACCCTCCAAAGCAATTACAGTATCTTACTTTATCTAACCTAACTAGACCATACGTAGTCTAAAAGGTATTATTTTAAGCATTAGTCCTCGTGCGTTTGTTTTGAAAACAAATCTCTCGTGAAAAAGCTTAAACACTGGACTGTCTTGTGCGCATGCGTGAAGGGAGTGAGCAAAATGTTGAGTCCCAGTATTTACTCAACATTAAATTTCTGCCCACACAGAGACTGAATGAGTCAAGATACCCACTAGGCGTAATTTAGTCAGAACAAACTATGTATTAAGAACCTAACTTGTACTTAATGTAGCAGAAATTGAATAATATAAGACCACTGAAATGGCGGGTTGCCATCATATGCCATCAGTGATATTTTAATTTCCATTTATGATAAATATAAACAATTCACCCTAGGTTATATATACGTGTTCTATTTGTATTATTTATATTACGGTATATGATATTACTATGCTTCACAGTTTCACACAAGTGTAGATATTTAACAAACAAAAGTATGCCTTTTAAATAGCGCGGGGAATGTGTTCGTCCTAATGGTGGCGACATCTACCAGAATACTAAGCTTTTCAGAAGCACCCTATTGCACCAGAGCAACTGCCCAAAAGTCATAAGCATATAAAGGCGTTTTTTGTAGCACCTCGGAAAGTCAAAGGGGTTTGAGATTCTGCTGTTGGAAAGTCAAACTCCTCACCGAGGAGTTGCCGCTGCAGTAGTGCACACCCAAACTATGGTCTGACAAATCTAAACTGGCGGCTAGTGTGTGGTGTGATCCTCTGTACAGTGTTGCTACTGTACGTTTCCCAAACCCGCGATGTGAAATGGCTGTTATATATGTAAAAGGCAGCACAAATACGATAAACACATATGAATACAATGTTAACGTGTGTATTATAATATATGAAAGAACAGTAAACTTAATATACATGAAATATTTATACGGCAATACAGAAACGTGGCATAAATATTTTACAGTGGCATAAATATTTTACAGTGGTGCTAAAAAAAAAATGTAGTAACTTTTATTGGCTTTTACCGTATTTCTGGGGTGGGTAATAATGTCCCAATTATGATTATAAGATAATGTGCAGGAATATAAGTAAAAATATGCCAATTTCTTAGTAATTGAAAAAATAATACATTAAACCCTCGTGAGCGGCAACACTCGAACAGACCCAGACTAACCCGAGAGCCTCCTCGTGTCACTTTGTGTCCTTACCTCCTGGGTGGTGTGGAAATAGTCAGATTTACAATATGTACAATATCATGTTAAAGATAATAACCAAAATGTATCCTAAAACACCATAGATGAGAGAGAGAGAGAGAGAGAGAGAGAGAGAGAGAGAGAGAGAGAGAGAGAGAAGAGGGGGGGGAGGAAGGCAGGCCAGAGGTGTTGAGGGATGGAGGAAGGGAGGGAAGGAAGGAGGGAGAGAGTGACTGAATGAAAAATCATGGCGCCGCACCGCGAGGTCATCTGGCTACATATGTAAAACAATAATAAATATTTTTAAATTTAATTAGATATAATAAAAAAAATAAAGAAATGAAAGCATAAGTTTATAAGTCACTCATAAAAGAAACAAAATTCCCCAGGGTGACGCACATCTCCCCCCAGGAGAGAGAGAGGGGGGGGGTGGCGCGTATGGAAATCGTGGCAACACTGTACAGTGCTTCGTGCCCCACCCTAGCCGCCATTTAGATTTGTCCTACCATACCATCAGCGTGTTGTGTAGCGGAGTGTAGCCAGTTAGGGAGTTTAGCATGATGTTTAATTTGCAATATCAGAATATAACCATTCATTTTTTATATTATAATGGATAACAAATAATCATGTTAATGACTATATGACATTAAGGAATTCTAACAATGTACTTTATTATGAAAATAAATCAATTTAAATGTTCCGTCTCGCACTATCTCGCACCTCCAGCCCCAAAAGGCCCGACGCGTCCGATTGAATTGACTGTGGTTTTGGCTTCGTTCCCACGAAAGTACAAAATTACAAAATTCTTATGTAACGTCTCAGCCAGTCATAAGTATTTTCATGTTATGTGTTTTTTGACGGATATAGATGCATTTCCAAACCATGACAGGTGCTTGGATCCCTAAATTTTCGAGTTTATCATACGTCTCACCACAGGAACTGCAGTCATTGAAACAAGTTTATAAATCCACTGCGAGGTTGGACTTGCGTGAAAAGAGTAGGAGAGTAAACGGTTCTTACTGGCCTTAATTTCTGCTTCGGAATGGAACGGAAATTGTAAGTAATGCTCCGACGTTTATCTCAGGAGCATAAAATGTCATTATGAAAAAGTTGTCATCTCATTTCCTTGCAGACTGGCTATGTACGACAGTTCTTCCGAGGCTCACAGTGCTCGTTCGTCTGGCTGTGCTATTGCTTAGCGTTCTGTAAACTCCAACAGCGGAAACCCAAACCCTTTTGACTTTCCGAGGTGCTACAAAAAACGCCTTAACTCTTTTTTAAAAATTAACATCTGATGTCCGTATTGGCCTCGTATTTTTAATATCTCATCGCTGACCCCAGTGTATTGTTATAGAATTTTAATTATATCTCACTGTTATGACACCAGAGTAAAGTTACGATGATTCCCACAAAAACTTTGTTGTCAGTACAATCTGTCCTCTTACAACAATTTCTTATATCACCTCTTAGCGCTGGAGTGTAAATCACCAGGATGCGCACTGAATTTAAAGTTGAGATTATAATGGTGTCAGTTGGTAATGGGAATTTAGTATCCGGTGAGGATTATATGCCGGTTCTAGCTGTCCTTGTTCAATTCAAGGCTGTATTAGAATTTATAGAGGATAGGAGGTGTGGTAACGTGATAGTCTTTATGGCTAGCCGTCACTGTCTCGACCTTAAGCATAACACTTTTAACATACCAACGTGGCTGCCATTAAATTACCGAGCCTGTTTATAGTGTAAACGTAAAAACCAATTGGGGTGTTTTAATTCCCTTACTCCGAAATAGATACCAATGAATACCCGACATGTCCAAACTGAATGGGTTAACGTGAATTTAGTTAGGCTTAGGTTCTCGAGTTATTTCCCCTCAGTGCGCCTTGCGGGCCGCCCCGTACATAGCCATCAAAGAAGGGTAGCCGGAAACCCGAATCTAAAGAGTATTGCACTAATTTTAATCATACCCAGAATTAGATGAATGCTTAAATCCATAGACTCACTTCCCTAGTCAACATTGTTCTAACAACACTTGAAACAGAAAGACCATACGAGTTATGATTGGACGTCATTCTCCTTGGTCACTGAGGGACTCGAGGAGTGACGATACTAATACGATATAAAGACCACTTAATAATACATCCTGCACCCCTCTCCAACAATAACACTTTCACTTCAGTGGTGAGACTTAACCATAACACTTCGTTCAATTAATGGTAAGACCCAAAATGACATAACTTAATGCTTCACATCTTACAGGAATTAGATTACCATTTTAGACTAATGAAATACACTTCGATTATATATTTCCCTTGTGACTTATAATACAGAAAACTTCCTGACTTAGGTTAAGGTACAGTTATTTAGATTTTTGCCTAACAATGAATGGGGAGGTAGTGTATGGTATGTAAGTTGGTGACGCGTTTGGCAGATTACGACTTGATTTGATGTTAAGATCTGCCGATCAGACGAAAGGCGGTGGTTGACTCACACAAGAACTTTGCTACTGAACACACTATTAAGCACTCAATTCTCTATAACTTTCAATGTGGAAACAACAGAAGGGGAGATTATGAGGCTTTAACACTAACCTGCGAATCAGACGAAAGGCGGTGCTTGAGTCACGCAGTCACTTTTTTTTTTTTTTTTTTTTTTTTGCATATCGACCATTGAGGCGGGAGCCCCTGGTCATTAAGGCAAAATTATATATATGTATATACATTGACACATACATATACGAACATATATATATACATACATACACATCCATGCATATGAACATACACACTTTCATGCACACGTACATATATATATATATATATATATATATATATATATATATATATATATATATATATATATATATATATATATATATATATGTCTTATTTTATTATTTTTTTTGTATTTTTATTTTTATTTTTTTTATAATTTTTTATATTTTTAACCTTATATTACTCATAAACAAAAATGCCTAATATAAAGACCCTAAAACTAATCACCTAACAGACAAATCGCTAACCTATACTAAGTCCTAAGAGACAAATAACTAGACCTACACTAATGGTAAAAAAGCCTCGACCAAGAGAACATCATCGACTGAAGATATGTAATGCCTTTCTACATTACATACCTGCACTCATCACCTGGTAATTGTCAGTCGAGGCACAACCTAATATAGGGGACATCAATATATGAAAGGGAACCAGACGAGTCAGGAACATTTCCATATACGTCAGCTGTCGTCCCTAATTAGAATAACTTAAGCAAGATGGTATAATGTATTTACATAATTTGTACAAAAAGTGAAGAACCTCACCCAGCAGACCACCATCGACTGCAAGTGCCCAATACCTTCCTATATTGCACACTTGCACTCATCAGCTGGTGACTGTCAGGCGAGGAACTTGGCTTAATGTAGGGGACATCTATATTAGAAATAGATCAGTGGGAGGAGGAACTGTTTCAAATATGTCAACTGTCAACCCTAATTAATATTACAATATATACATATTTACCGTTGATAAAAACCATAACCACACAGTAAAAAAGTCACATCACTCTGATCAGTCCGGTCTCTCTCAAGAAAGCCATCAATTTATCAGTCATAACAATGTCCCCATCGCCCAGGATGGTGGAAAGGGTGAAGGGGACGTCTGTTGCGCAGCAGTAATTTATAAGTGAAGCACGTTCACGAATAAATCGCCGACAGCGCAGGATGATATGACTGATAGATAACACCGCATTACAAATGTCACAGTGCGGTGGGAAGCGTCTTTCCATATACAGTAAGGTTTCATGTGAGTTAAAATGGTGGCATTGAGCCGTAACCATGCCAACACTATTTATTACAGGCGACTGGGGCGGTTGGCAATGTCCCAGTCGCCCAGGTACAGCTTACAAGTTGGAATATTTAGTCTGGTCCACTGACCTTGCCACAGAAGATTTATTGATTTCTTTCCAAGAGAGAGACTCGACCGTAGATCACGAGGAACGTCCCAAGTCTCCTCGAGCTCTACAGCCAACTTTGCAAGTAAGTCAGCCTGCTCATTGCCGTAGATACGACAATGACAAGGCACCCAGATCACTCGACTTGGAGCCGTTGGAATACAAGTGGTGGGACCCCAAGTGACGAATGATGATGTTACGAAACAAGAGGTGGACCTCTGCCTCCGGCGCCTTGGCCTTTGGTGCTGGGAGCCATGTAACATCAACAGTAAAGCCGGGTGGCTCCCAAGGCGCTATATTTTTAAACACCAACTTGTCACAGTCACTAGGGTCCACACCAAGCTCCTGAGTCAGTAAGTGGAGGCGAACGGCATGTGGCCGACGCACCCCCCGCAGAAGGTGGTGGTATTTACGCAGCGGGGTACAGGCCACATGGCCGATATTACTTTTCCTACATGTTCATATGCCGTACGAAAAGGCCAGGTGGTCATGGTGAATACGGAGGGGAGGCACATTCGCCTCCACTTCCATACGAGCTACACAGGTACATCAGACGGCTCCAGGACACATTCGCAAACATTTATTCTGTAGCACATCCAATCCTTTCAGCGTGGCATCGGATGCCAAGCCATACACCTGTGCGCCATAGTCTAGCTTCGATTGAATAAGGGATTTATACACCATTAACCCATTTATGCCCGTAAAAAATTAAGGTGGTTGGATTTAGCTACTGTTCATATATGATGTTCATTATGATACTACTGCATCATTTCAGATGATATTTTACACATGAGGTTCTCCTTCATGTAGTAATTGGATTTTTTTATTTGTTGCATTAACGCAACGATGGGCACACATCCCACACCTAGCGTTGCAAAAACGCATCGATGGGCACATAGTCGAATGATATTACACAATAATGATATTTATATCCCACTGCAATATGGAATAAAACAGGTTTAATTAAAAAGGCATTTCTCTCTTAAATTTATTTTAAATTGTATTGCATTATTTAAACAAAACATTGATTCCATTACCAATTCAATCAAATGTATTGTGAACTATAACAATTATATAAACATAAAAATAATAAGTATAATACTTAACTTTCAGTTCAAGAAAGAAAATTGTTCATGGTATTGATATTTTAAACTGAAAAATATTCTCCAAAACTCAATAACACAAATGTTCTCCTATAATTCAATAGAAACCCATATTGTACATTATCAGTGAATCTAAATGCTATGATATTTTGATGAGCATTTGACATGCAAAGGAACACTGCACTTTTTGCATACGTACAAAGTTTGGCTCTTACAATATCGACATCGACGACGGCTTTCTGGATCACTTTTTTGGATATTATGACCCAGATTGTCGTACCTGGTATCATTAGTAGATGCATTACTCGCTACAAGCATTTTCTGTCTTCCAGGGTTCAAAGGTGCAGATCCACAAGTCTTTAACAGGTGTTGGACTACTTGACGTGTAAATGCTAAAAAGTCTTCTTTGTAGCCCCCTTCCCTGGCAAATAACCATGCGTTATTCGTGCATACATTCAGTAGGTATGCGAGAAGTGGGAAGTACCATTTCTTTCCCCTTATCGCTATACGGTTCTTTGCTATATTCTGGTCCATTCTGTCAACACCACCCATACTTGAGTTATACTTTCCAATTACATGAGGCATTGGGATTGTAATTACTTTTGCGCACTGATGCCGAAAAACGTTCCACTTGTTTCTTCGGATTCACACCGTACTGAGTAGATCCCACTGTAACCACACCATTATCATTCCACATTACCATGATGATGCCAGAATCCTTCTCCATATAATGTTCTTCAGTTCCTCTGGGACGTTTCTCAAACTGTGCTTTGTTACTCAGCGGACATTTTTCTGTTCTATTGATCCGAACTGTACCAGTAGCAGAGTGACCTCTTTGTTGTATTTCTTCTAGTAATTTCAGTGAGGTGAAAAAGTTATCAAAGAAGAGTGAATATTTTCTACCTGGATAATACAACTCAAATTGGTCAAGCATGTTTAGTATAACTTCACCTCCTAAACCAAATGTGTCTTTATAGTTTGTATGGTTTTTACCTTCATATTTCCCTTGGTACAGATCAATATGGTAGCAATACCCAAGTGGAGTAGCTGCTACCCATGCTTTGTAACCCCAACGGATAGGCTTGCCTCTTATAAACTGTTTTGTTGGATGGCCTCCGTAGTATGGAATCATGGATTCGTCAATAGACACAGTTGTAGGTCCAAAGGCTGCTCCAAAGTTGATAAATCTGTCATTCAATATGTCCAAGAACGGACGTACTTTTGCAAACTTGTCCTGTTTTTGAAGCTGAGTGTTGTCTGCTGCATGGAAATATTTCATAATTTCATCAAATCTATTTCTTCTCATCGAATTGGCAACAAGGTCATTTCTTACGTCAGTTTCTGTAGCCCAATAAAGACGACGTCGTGGCACAGTGCAGTATCCTGAGAGCAATAATATACCAATAAAAACCTTCATCTCGTTGCTTGATAGCTGGAATGAATGATTACCTCTTTGAACTGCATATAATACTGTGTCTTTGGTCAGCCTTTCTATTGCAGTGGTGTCTAGGAAGAGATCAAATATTTCATGGGGTTGACGAGGTATATCAGTAATACTAGGTTTATAGGGATAGCTTGTGAGTTCGTGTTTGGAAGGCATGTCTTCTTCAACCCACTGTCGAATCTTCATGCGCTTTACGTTTTGACTTGTCTTTCTACCACTCATCTTAGCACTCTCCTTGGCTTTTACATTAGACTTTCTACCATTCGATTGTGATGTATCGGGCTTTGAAGTACTCTCCTCTACTACTTCTTGCTGTATGTCTTCTGTGGAAGGTCCCATCAGAGCTTCACTGAGAAGTTGCGATCCAGGCAAATTCTTTATGTCAACTTGATCTTCTTCTCCTGAGTCTTCATCTGTAACATTCCCGTCTACAGGTGGTGTTATGTAGACAGATATTTGGCCCTCTGACCTTGTTACCCCTATCTCATCTTTATCTTCATCTTCGCTGTTTTCATCTTCCAGCACTCTGTCAAGTTCTTCTGCTATCTCACTCAACGTCAAACCTCTGTGGAGGGAAAAAAATGCTTTATTAGACTGATAAATATTGCTCACACTCTGTGTTGTCTTTATAAATATAATTCTTTATACTGTATAAATCTAAAGTATTACAGTGTATGAGGCTTGATGCCCATCGTTGCAAAAATGCAACACTTACACAGGGACACCTTCCCATCGTTGCGTTTTTGCATCCTCCAAAAAAGGCAAAATATTCAAAAGGATTTGAAGTACATAGAAATTCTTAAAATACTCAGTATTTGGTAAACAACACTAGAAATGTCTTGGCTTCATGTTAAAAGTAAAAAATCTAGAAAAATTTTATAATAAGTATAGGTCTTACCTTAGTTTGTGTGTAGACATGGTGAAGTAACTTTTGCTGCTTTTTTAGATTACCCTCATTAATAAACTATGGTACCTAGAAGAGAAACACAGAATGCGTGTGTCAGCCTTGCACTGAATGCTAGTAGTTCTCTCCCAGGCCATACACAGTCAGTACAGGTTCCATCATGTTGATGCATGTTTACTGTTGCGAAAACGCAACCACGGTATTGTATGGGTTAATAAAGATTTTCTGTCGGCACCCCAGGTAGTACCCGCTAGGTACTTGAGGACATTTAATGGTTTATCACAACGAGCAAGCAAAGTATTAACGTGAAGTTTAAAATTCATTCTACGATCAAAATGTATTCCTAAAAACTTAACAGAATTTTGAAAACGTACCGCCTGATTATCCAAAGTTAAGCACAAATTAGGTATGTTACAATTAGTGAAGACTACAGCGGCACACTCACGGACAGAAAACTTAAATCCCCACTGCAAGGCCCATAGGTGGACGGAGTCAAGGGCTACTTGAATCCGCCCAGCTGAAAATTGTGCATTATGGGAAGAGTGCCATATTGCACAATCATCAGCATAGAGCGAGTATTTAAGATTCCTCGGGATGGGAGCTGATGACAGAATATCATTGATCATAATACTAAATAAAGTAGGACTAAGCACACTTCCCTGTGGCACCCCGTTTTCTTGGATAAATATATCCGATGTTACTTTACAGGGCAATTTGACAGAGAAAGTCCTGTCCCTTAAGAAATTTGAAATAAAGACAGGCAAATTTCCCCTTAAACCATAAGCATAGAGCTTCATTAGTACACCGTGTCGCCATGTTATGTCATAGGCTTTATGGATGTCCAAGAACACCCTATCATGAATTCTTTATTGGCAAATGCTTCTGCAATACAATGCTCCAAATTCATTAAATGATCTAGTGAACTTCTGTATTTACGGAAGCCATCGACTCTAAAACAAAAAGAAGCCTATTATTAACCATACGTTCCATGACCTTACATAGACAAGAAGTCAACACAGTAGGAAGACCAGCCTCTTTGGGTATCAGTATAACGTGCGCAAAGTGCCATGAGTTTGAAAACGTTCGAGACGCCCAAATCTCATTGTACAATGCTAACATCTTAATCAGGTTGTCCTGATTAAGATGCTGGGTCATACCGTACGTGATGGTGTCTGGTCCAGGGCTGGTGTCTTTACAGGATTTAAGGGCAAGGAGCAGTTCATCTAGCATAAACTCTTGGTTGTACGGGGAGTCTACGTCTTCTGTGGCAAAGTCTAATATTTGTAGCTCAGCCGTGCGTTTATGGTGTTGAAAATGCGGGACGTAATTGGCTGAGCTACTTACATGAGAAAAACTCCTGGCGAGGATGTTAGCAACGTCCACGGGCTCGTCATAGATGTTACTATTAACCTGAAGGGTGGTGACAGGGAAATATGGGCCTTTATTATTTAATATTCTTATAGTGGACCAGACTTTACGTAATGGTGTTGTACGAGTCACTGTGGTCACAAAGGACCGCCAGGAGTCACATTTGGCCCTTCTTATTATTCTCCTTGCCTCAGCCCGTGCCTGTTTGTATGCAATAAAATTGTTCTCAGTGGGCTGACTATAAAAAATCCTGTATCTCCTATTGCGTTTTCTTAATGCTTGTCGGCAATCCAGCATCCACCAATGTGCTCTATGCTTCGCATGAACTGTAGAAGTCTTGGGAAGAGCAGCCTCAGCTGC
Source organism: Coenobita brevimanus (assembly GCF_032717465.1). Taxonomy (NCBI): domain Eukaryota; kingdom Metazoa; phylum Arthropoda; class Malacostraca; order Decapoda; family Coenobitidae; genus Coenobita; species Coenobita brevimanus. Next base: position 13,209,779 of record NC_137056.1, on the reverse strand, counting down.
TTGTAATATGGATTGGGTTAAATTTTCGACCTTAACATCTATGGTCTCCCCAGATACTTCGTATATCTTAATTGGCGATCCTTGAGAAGGATCCCCAATCTGCTTTCTTATAGTTAAATTTTGGAGGTGGAGGGTCCGAAACGATGTCGCGTGTATAAGAAAGACAGGTGGGTAAATGATCACTTCCCAAGGAGTCGTCATAAGGATCCCATAAAAAATCTTGATGTATACCAGGGGAGGCCAGAGATAAGTCAATGGCCGAAAAGTTTCAAGTACGATCATCTACACGAGTCGCTCTACCATCGTTCAGAAGACAGAGGTTGGACTGTAGTATTAGGTCGGCTACTTGCTCCCCACGACCATCAATCCTCAAGCTACCCCATTGATAGTGATGGGCGTTAAAATCGCCCAACACTAACTTATTGTCAGGAAGACGTTCAAATAGTGAATGTAAAGCATCACTATCAATGGGGCCATGTGGAGGAAAGTAGAGAGAGCAAATAGAGATTTTTTTTTTTTTCAAATAACAGAACGGAGGAAGGAAAAACAAATGGAGAAAAAAAAATTAATCCATACACCAGGTTACTGGTGTCCTCTGTTCATAAAATATCTGTAACAGTTAGACTTGAACAGTTGTGGGTTGAAATTTGGAGGAAAACAACTCTGGGGAAGCGAGTTCCAGAGAGATGCAGTTCGGGGAATGAAAGAATTCTGATAGGCAGAAGTTCTGCAATATGGTTGAGTGACATTCCAGTCATGAGCGCTACCTCATACGTGTTATTAAATTTTACTCTGCACGCGACAGCTTCCAGAGTAGAATTTAGAATCACTTCCGTTTGTGGGTGTATATGGCCACTCCGTGACCTTCATATCTTCTATACGAGTGGTAGTGTTTTCACTGTGGAGAATCAGGGTAATCCTCCAGGCGTGTCTCCTGTAAACAAATAACGTCTGGCCTGTGTATAGAAAGCAAGATTGCTATATTTGGTAACATTCCCGACACCTCTACAATTCCACTGTAATAGAGTGAATGCGGCGGTTTAAGAGTTTCGTTGGGGGCCAGTGTGCTTGGTCTTTTTTTGTCGCCCTCCAGCAGGCGAGCGACTACCGGGGGACCTATCCTGGTGCTTACTCATGGAAACCTCCATATTCTCATCAATTACAAGGCTCCCAGACTCCACCGAGGAAGAGCTATTTTTTCTCTCCCTTGCTGGACCAGGAGCGGGAAGGACAAGAGGACGTGACTGTTTAGTGAGGGTGGTCAAATTAATCTTGTCGACTTGTCTGGCTTCGATTTTGGCTGCACTGACCGCGAAGGAGCAGCGGCAGCCTGGGAGTAGGAAGTAGTAACAGGGATGTCCGTCAGAGAGTTGGAGCATACAGGAGGCTTAGACTGAGAGGTAGGGCATGGGGCATGTGGAGTGAATGTTAGGTCAGTCTGTGTTTCCACGGTGCACAGCACGGGACGGGACACAATCGCCGATGCATAGGAGATATTAGGCTTGGAAATTGCATGCAACTCCTTCACCTTCTTCCTAGCATCTTAAAAGGATATGCCCTCAGTCGCTTTCACAGTGCAGACCTCTTTCTCCTTCTTCCACTTGGGACAAACCCTAGAGGAAGTGGAGTGAGCATCCTTACAGTGGAAGCAACATTCAGTCTCGGATGTACAGTGTTCAGCAGGATGTCCCACAGTCCCGCACCTGCCACACACGAAGTTGGAAGCCTGACAAGCCTTTTCGTGGTGTCCATAGAGTTGACACTTTGCACAACGAAGGGGGTTCGGGATGTATGGTCTGACATTTACTATTTCATATCCAACTTTCACATTGGCTAGAAGAGATACTTTTCCAAAAGTCAAAACAACTGTTGCAGTCTTCGTCCTTATGCCTTCCAAAAATCTTGTGATGAATCTGGCCTCTATTACATCTTGCTGAGCAAGTTCCTGTACGATTTCTTCCTCCTCCATAAGCACAAGATCCCTGCAGGTGATAACACCCTTGCAGGAATTCATGGCGTGCGGGATCGTTGTCTGGACATCGTAACTGTGGAACTTCCTCAGTTTCAGCAAATCCTTGACCTGGGCAGAATTTATAGTCTTTATCAAGAGATCTCCACTTGCAAGTTTTTTTACTTGTTCCACCTCACCTGCACACCCATCAATCACCTTCTTGATGATGAAGGGATTGAGGCTGGACAGGGGAGTAGAACCAACCGCGTGAATGAGGACGAATGAGGCATTGTTTACGTTAATGTCAAGGCGGGTGCGTGTCTGGGGCCGTTCAGTCTGGGGGCAGTACGTCCGTGAGACAGTCGGGGGTCGGTCAGGACTACCTCCCCCCCTGAAGGGGGGGGGGGAAGGCAGTAGTGGCGTCCGCCATAGTTACCACTTCCCACTCACGGGGGAAGTGGGAAGAAAGAGAAAAACGACCAAGGGAGATTTTGCCTGGGGAAAACACACCTAGTCTGAGATTACCCTCTCAAACCACTCTCGGGAGGACGCGCCTGTGTGTAACGCACACCCCAGAGCGATCAGTGGGGGGTACACTCCAGGTGAGTAAGCAAAGGCGATCTCAGTAATTAGATATAGACACCTACTATATCTGTTAAGACCTGGGAGGAAAATTAGATCTAGCTAACCCTAACTTTATTGGGCTATGTACAAAACTATTGCCGGTGAGGCAGTGCTATAGCACTAGAGGAGAGAACAACAAATACACGTCCGTGCCCTCCACGACCATCCACCAAAGTCCCCCTCTCCACAGTCACACGTTGTTGTTGTTGATGATTCTCTCCTCATTCGAGGAGACCGGGCCTTGCTGTAGCCCGGTTGGTGGTGGTTGTCTTGAGTAAGGTAAGGGGGAAGACAGGGCCTGGGGAATGCCCAGCACACACGCCCTGTCTCCTGGCTGAGTTGCGGTGTGTGTGTGTGTGTGTGTGTGTGTGACAGTCACACCTCGCCCTCGTCTTATATAACATCGGATAACGGTCCGATTGCATTCGAGGATGTTAACTTCCGGTTACAGCTTTCACGTTAACAAGTATGTCTCACATCACTCATTTGGGAATTGGCTTCTTTAAAGCATATCGTATCTCACAAAGATTACACGACGATGGGGAAAATTTGAGTAGTGTCAATAATGATCACATCACATAATATCAAGTCTTCGCAATGGTGTTCTGATGCTATTTGCCTGTTAGTTCAGCGTGGGAATGTACAACGATCAGTATTTCAAGGTTAACTATACATAGAATATTATGGACTGTTTCTTTCTGGCACTTTTTCAATTAGCATTTCTATCACTAAAATGGATTGAGACCGAAAAATATCTTTGAATTTACTCAATTAAGAGGCTATGAAGACTAAGCCAATTTAAATGTTCGCCAAACTCCGCTACCAGCTAGTTTTAAGGAGGGGAGAAGGGAGTGTGGTTGGCTGATGTAATACTTAATGTGAATTGCATAATACATAGATGTTCACTTCTAACTTATCTCTACAATGCAAAAATCACCCTTATATTATACTTATAGTACACTTATAGTAGATTATAATTATTCACACATACTAGTACACTTATACTAGATTATAATTATTCACACTTATACTAAATTGTTCTTAATTACTAATTTACAGCTATCTTACATTTAGGTTATACTTATATTACACCTTAACGTAACTTACTTGCACTACATGTCAAATTAAAATTGCTAGAAACTATGCAAAAGCTGTATAAATCTCGCTAAATCAAACTTTCTTCAAAGTCAAGCATCAAAACTACTTACAGTCCTAATGACAGAATATTCTGGTCAACTCCCAATCCTTTCAATAATAACTTATAACAAGGCACCACCCATTCCCCCACTTAAATCTTCAGATGGCAATATTATGAATGACCTGCATGGTAAAGCTAATATTCTTGCCAGTACATTTGCCAGAAATTCTACAGCAGAGGAAGTCAGCCAAAAATGTCTCAGTACTAAAACTTGACTTTCCCGAAATTGTTCCACTTAAAATACAGACTAGATTTTTTTTTTTTAAATAACAGAACAGAGGAAGGAAAAACAAATGAATAAAAAAAAAAATAATCCATACACCAGATTACTGGTGTCCTCCGTTCATAAAATATCTGTAACAGTTAGACTTGAACAGCTGTGGGTTGAAGTTTGGAGGGAAACAACTCTGGGGAAGAGAGTTCCAGAGAGATGCAGTTCGGGGAATGAAAGAATTCTGATAGGCAGAAGTTCTGCAATATGGCTGACTGACATTCCAGTCATGGGCACTACCAGATGCCCGTGTAGCATGAGGGAAGGCATGGAGAGGTGGCACCATGGACGCAACTCTGTCTGAGCATTTGCCATAAAAATATCTGTAAAATAGTGCAAGGGAGGCAACATTCCTTCTTACGTGTAGGGGAGATAGTTTATTTGTAATGGCAGGATTGTTAATAATTCTAACAGCTTTGTTCTCAATTTTGTCTAGTTGTTTTAATGCAACCTCTCCACATCCATTTCACAAGGGTGAGCAATATTCAAGCTGAGAGCTCACATGACTCATAAATAATAGCTAACTGCTCGTCAGTGAAGAAGTTACGGACTCTGTACAATAATCCAAGTTTCTTTGAGGCGGTTTTGGCAAGTGGTCTGACATGAGAGGTCCAGCTGAGGGCATTGTTAAGTGAGATGCCGAGAATTTCAATACTTTTGGAGATGGGAATATTAGTAGCACTGAAGGTAATGTACGGATCTGGCAATTTCTGTCTATTAGTAAATTGTATATATTTAGTTTTACTAGCATTAAATGAGACAAGGTTGTTTTGTCTCCATTCATTGATCATAGATAGGTCTTGATTTATGGAGATGGCTGTACTGAGTTGAGAGGTAGAGATATTAGACTTTGTAGAAGGGTGTCTGAGTGTGAATGAACTATGTAGTGTTGAGTCATCTGCATATGAGTAGATGGGATTGTGGGTGACAGATAAGAGATCAATATGAGCCAGGAAAAGGGTTGGCACCAGAACTGATCCCTGCGGCACACCGGCATTAATTGAGTGAAAATTGGAATATACATCATCTACTCTTACTCTTATTTTCATGTCACTAAGATATGAGGAAATCAAAGGAACAAAAGACGTTAGTCCATAGCAAGGGAGTTTGGACAGCAGGAGATGGTGCCATACTCTGTCAAAAGCTTTAGAAATATCAAGGGCTACTGCATGAGTTTCTCCATGTAGGTCGATTGATTGATGGATGGTATGAGTCAGGAGATTGAGTATGTCAATGGTGGATCTTTCGTGGCAAAAACCATATTGTGTATCACTAATTAAGTTATTGGATTCAAGATGTTTAACAATGTGCTTATTAATTAAAGTTTCAAATACCTTACTAAGAGAAGATATGACAGCTATTGCTCAGTAATCAGAGGGGTCAGAGGATCTTCCTTTCTTCGGAATTGGGTGGACATTGTCTTCTTTCCATGAATTTGGGAATGAAACAGTACGTATGCATAGTCTGAATAATTTAGCTAGAACAGAGGCAAGTTCAGGGGAACACTTTTTCAAAACAATTGGCGGAATTCCATCTAGGCCTGGAGTTTTGTTGGTAGGTATATTGTCTAGGATAGATTTTACTTATCTTGTCTGTATTTTAAGTGGGGCAATTTCGGGAGAGTCAAGTTCTAGTACTGGGACATTCTGGCTGGCATCATCTATGGTGGAATTTCTGGCAAAGGTACTGGCAAAAACATCCGCTTTCCCACGCGGATCATTTGTAATGTTGCCATCTGAAAATTTTAGTGGGGGAATTGAAGATGACTTGTTAAAGTTATTACTGAAAAAATTAAGAGTTCACCAGAATATTCTGTTGTCATTAGGGTTGTTTAGTAATTTTGATGCTTGCCCTTGAAGAAAGTTTGATTTAGCTAGATTTATTACACCTTTTGCATGATTTCTAGCAATTTTAAATTGAGAGAGTGATTCAGATGTTTTTTATTTTCAGTGAGAGTTATATGCTAATAACTTTTGGGCTGTTGCTCTGGCACAGTTGCCATCAAACCATTTTGGAGAGTTTGATCTTTTAGTGAACTGTTGACTTGGTATGAATAAATCCATACCAGCTAGTATTAAGTCGAAAATATGGGACTGGGTAGAATTGGGATCACTAGAGAAGAAAGACTGTCATGGAATGTCAGCAAGATAATTTCTAAATCCATCCCAGTTTGCCCTATCAAAGTGCGATTGGGTCAACCTGACAGGTTCAGAACGGGGAGGTGTGGGGGGGTTAACTAATGAGGCTTTGATGAGATTGTGGTCTGAGGATCCAAGTGGTGACAGTACCTCTATCCTGTATTGATCTGGATTATTTGTCAAGAATAAATCCAAGAGATGGGCATTATGGTCAGGATTATCAGGTATTCTGGTTGGTTGCTTTACCAGCTGGGTGAGATTAAACGATTCTGTAAACAGCTTGAACTCTAGACCAGCATCGTCAGTCCTGGCAGAATGCAACAACCATTCAACATTATGTATGTTAAAATCACCCAAAATGGTAATTTCGGTTCTAAGGGCAAGGTTAAGGTTACTCAACTGTGTGGATATGGAATCAAATACACTGGGTTCCGAAGAAGCACTGGGGGAGCAATAAACTACACAAATATATTTGGTAATATTTTGACAATTCAGTTTATACAATGAGTAAACAAAACTGGATGAAATGAAGTTTAAAAGAGTGTCAACTGCGTATTGGGATTTGATATAACAACAGGTGCCACCCTTATTACGGAAGTTTGTAAGGAGATGGTAACCGGGAAAATAAAATGGGGATATATCGGTAGAGGGTGAGATTTGTGGTTCTGTGAGGAAAAGGGCCAAAGGGGATATGGACTGAAGGAAAAAATGAACTGAGTTTAAATTAGTGCTAAGGCCGCGGATGTTGGTGAAGAATAAGGCCGCACTTTCACTTCATTGCCGACGAGCATTACCGGAAATTGCAACAGTCGCTGCTGGCACAGTCGCTTGATGGCGACCGGGTGGACCCTGTGCCGCCAGCCCTACCCTGCCGGTGGTGGTAATCCGGGGTACCACCTCATTTGATACTAACATTGCTGCGGCCATTACTAAAGAGTGAATAGAAGGTGTGATATGTTAGTGCATTGTAGTGTGGTGTAGACAGTTGAAGGTAGAGGTATTAAGAGAGCATGCTGGCCTACTCTCTGTGTAAGTGAATGCACTGAAAATGTACAGCAAAGGGGGATGGTCAGGATCAAGTCCTGAGGGCTGGTGAAACGGGAGCTCCAGCTCTCCCTATCACCATCCTATACAATTTACCAACCAACAAAGCTCCAAGCCCAGATGGAATTCCTCCAATAGTCTTGAAAAAGTGTTCCACAAAACCTGCCTCTGTTCTAGCAAAATCATTCATACTATGCATACGGACTTCTTCATTCTCTAACTTATGGAAAGAAGCCAATATCCACCCAGTTCCAAAGAAAGGAAGTTCTTCTGACCCCTCTGATTACACTCCAGTCAATAGCTATGACATCTTCTCTTGGTAAAACATTTGAAATTGTAATTAATAAGCACATTGTTAAACACCTTGACCTTTACAACTTAATTAGTGGTAGACAATATGGTTTTCGCCACGAAAGATCCACCATTGATTTACTCAATCTCCTACCTCATACCATCCATCAATCAATTGACCAACATGGAGAAACTCATGCAGTAGCCCTTGATAATTCTAAAGCTTTCGACAGAGTGTGGCGCCGTTCCCAGCTATCCAAACTCCCTCGCTATGAACTAACATGTTTTGTTCCTTGGTTTTCCTCATATCTCAGTGAAGGAAAAATAAGAGTAAAAGAAGATGATGTATATTCCAATTTCCACTCAATTAATACCGGCTCCCACAAGGATCAGTTCTGGCTTCAACCCTATTCCTTGTTCATATTAATGGTCTCTTGACTGCCACCCACAATCCTCTCCATTCATATGCAGATGGCTCAACACTTCACAGTTCATTCACACTCAAACACCTATTTCCAAAGTTTAATATCTCTAACTCTCAACTCCGTGCAGCCATCTCCATAAATCAAGACTTATCTAAAATCACTGAATGGGGACAAAATAACCTTGTCTCATTTAATGCTAGTAAAACCAAATATATACAGTTTACTAATAGACAGATATTGCCAGATTTGTAAATTAACTTCAATGCTACCAATATTCCCGTCCTCCAAAGTATTGAAATTCTCGATGTTTCACCTAAGTGCCCTCAGCTGGACCTCATAGGTCAGATCACTTGCTAAAACCGCCTCAGAAAACTTGTATCATTGTAAAGAGTCCGTAACTTTTTCACTGACTAGCAGTTAGCTATAATTTATAAGAGTTACGTGCAAACTCAGTTAGAATATTGCTCACCCTTGTGGAATGGATGTGGAGAGGTTGCACTAAAACAACTATACAAAATTCAGAACAAAGCTGTTGGAATTATCAGTAACCCTGCTATTATAAATAAACTACCTCCCCTACAATTAAGAAGGAATGTTGCCTCCCGTGCATTATTTTACAGATATTTTTATGGCAAATGCTCAGACAGAGTTGCGTCCATGATGCCACCTCACCATGCCTTCCCTCGTGCTACACGGGCATCTGGTAGCGCTCATGACTGGAATGTCACCCAGCCATACTGCAGAACTTCTGCCTATCAGAATTTTTTCATTCCCCGAACTGCATCTCGCCGGAACTCGCTTCACCGGAGTTGTGTCCCCCCCATAGAGGTAGGAGTAGGTAGAGGCGGCATATGGGATTAACCAAGGGTAGGTCAGAGTGAGGCCGACAGACCTGACTCGACCAACATGGCGGCGACCTCTTTGACAGCTGTCTGACTTGGTTCCGCTGACCAGGCGGGAGTGTTTTCTTAGTTGCAAACAGAAAAAAATATGTTTTATCTTTATTTATTTATTTATCTATTTTTGCATACTAACCTACAAACTATAATTCACTCTAAAGATACTCACCGGTGAAATGTAATGGATGGGTCAGATTTCTTATATCCTCTTTCATTACACCCAAATGCGGCACAGGTGGTGGGCATTTTTGGAGACTTAGGGTATTTGATGTTGAGATACAACTTAGGACAGAACGTCTCACACCCACAGCTGAACTACAACTAAATCCAGAGGTAGAATGAAGTCTACTTTGTTTCTGTCATTCTCCCTGAGGAATACCATGTGGACACACAGCTGGAGGTATTAAAGGCTTAATAATCTCATGGCCACACCCACGGAGGTAGGATTAGGACTCTTACCTCTATGGGCACAGCCATAGAGGTAGGAGTGCACAGCAATCTTCTTCGTCAGGTAGGTGTTGCCGTGACCTCTTGACTTGACCAATATGGCCGTTTGACAGTTCTCTGGCTTCACCGGAGCCTTCTCACGCCGACTCTACCCTATTCCTACCTCTATGGTCCCCCCAAACGTCAACCTACAGCTGTATTAAGTCCAACTGTTACAGATTTTTAGTGAATGGAGGACGCCAGTAACCTGGTGTATAGATTATTTTTTTTTTTCATTTGTTTTTCCTTCCTCTGTTTTGTTATTTAAAAAGAAAAATCTCAGTTAAGGCACAGAATTCATTGTTTTTCTTTGTGTGTGTGTGTGTGTGTGTGTGTGTGTGAGAGAGAGAGAGAGAGAGAGAGAGAGAGAGGTCTGAAACTCCTGGTAACTTGCCGCTTCATTATACTGAGGGGAAGATTATAACAAGGATCATATTGCTGGAGGAAGGGAAGGGAGGGGAAACAGGTACGGAGAGAGAGAGGGGGGGGGCAAAGTAAAAAGGAAGGAGTGGTAAGTGAAAAAGACTAAGATAAAAGAAAGAGGGAAAGGAAGCTGGGACGATAGATGGGAGAACTGATGGGGAAGGAGAAAAGGAATGACCTACTGACCCACCCACATTCCGTACAACTCTGATATTCTGTCCCTACTGACCCCTGACTGCTTTGTTTAGCTGGGAGTGGTAGAACGGATGGCTTAAAATATCGCCATAGGCCTCACATGGAAGATTTTTAGCAGTGTATTCCAGCCCACCCCAGACAATTTGATTCAGGTGGGAGTGTAAGACCTGTGAGTACTATTCCTGTCATCATTAACTCTCATATAGTCAAAGCAGTTTTAGCGTTGTATTTTACCCAGCCCAGACAATCAAATTCATATATTAGTGAGTCAAAAGAGACTGACAGTTATAAAAATTATTTAAAAACGATGATTCGTAAACGAGGAAGCGTAATCAACTGGAACACGCAGAAAGAAATATTATAGTATGAAGAATGCACTAATGACTCGCTAGTCATCTTGCTTATTTAGTCATGGCCAAACAACTCTTTGCAGGTAATAATAACTTGACCAGGGTTTCACATGCACTGTTAAGTATCCCATCAAATTTAATACATTCATTACTTGGACATCATGTTATTTATTCTTTCTCCCTTCAAGCAATTTTATCTCAGGAGAGACTTTTCACATTTGAGTGGATAGATATACTTATCAGCCCTGTCGGTGCAGTGACGTGTTGCGTTCCTACTGCTGCTGTCACACTATTTTATTTACATTAGAAAGAATCCTCAAGTAGTATACAGGTTACTGAAAGGTATCTATAAAATCCTTCAGTTCGAAATACCTCCTCAGAGCTGATGAAAATCGTCTGGAAGTAGCAGTACGCCAAGAGCAAACACTATGATACATTCGCCCTATACAGTACATGTTTGACACTAAGCATATCCGTCAAACGACCGAACTCTGTATTGGCCCTGTAACCTTGACTATTGCCATTTTTATTCCCGAATTCAATCAAGTGTTTTTCTGATAGTCCTGGCTTTTTTCCAAGTTTTGTGAGGTTCCATCCAAAAGCTTCCATAATGCTGATAACAAACGAACCAAGCCAGACACCTATCAGCCAAGAACTACTCACACTGGTATAATTATAATAAAAAAAAAGTACTTCATGCATTGAAGAGGTTAACCCCAGCACAACTAGGAAAAAATCATCTGGTGGTAGCGATTTCAAATGTCAAATGCGCCAAGGTGCTGAAGGGACTAATAATGAATTATATGATGCTTCAGTATATACCTAGCCCTCAGATCTGATAATGCCTTACATTTATCTTCTTCAGTCCCCTGGCACACACACACACACACACACACACACACACACACACACACACACACTAGTAATTTTGCTGTCTCCGGACGATTTTACTAAACTCAGAATTTTTTTTATCTAACTGGAGAAGTTAAATAGTCCCCTTCATTAACCCCGTCACCATTCAAAGCTAAATAAAATCCCCTATAGTCGCTGCCCTCGACTCTGAGGTTGTTGTTATCGTGCCCCGGCAACTACCATTCAAAAGTGCGTCTGATTTCATGTATAATATGAGACGCATGTAATTCGCGTGTAATATGTTCGTGTATAATAATATTCGTGTATACTTTATTCGTGCATAATAATATTGATTCATGTGTTATATGATACGAAATCGGACGCACTTTTGAATGGTAAGTTGCCAGGGTACGATAATGACAACCTCAGAGTCGTGCGCCGCGACCATAGTATCAACAAGAATAAAATTAAATGTACTGTAGTCATCAGACTGGAAAAGTTAATCCCTTCAACGGGAGGACGTCATTTTCATTCTGCTGTTCCCAGACGGTTGTATTCAGCTTGGGGAGAATTTTTGTAACTGTTGTGGTTAGTTATCTATCTATCTATCTATTGCCAGACGCCTCAATCCCGTTTGGGGTGGCCACAAACAAATCGCCTCCAAGTCGCCCTGTCCCCCGCCATTTCACTGCCCTGCTCCCAACTCACACCCCCCTCTCTCATATACCTCTCCACCCCATCCCTCCATCTCATCCTCGGTCTCCCCCTCCCTCTTCCACCCTCCACCTCACTCACATACACTCTCTTCGTCAATCTTTCACCCTCCATCCTCTCCACATGGCCAAACCACCTCAGTGTGTTCCTCACAACGCTTCCTGTCACATCCACATCCACACCACAACGCTCCTTTATATCCTCATTCGTCAGCCTGTCTCTCCACGTGACTCCACAGGCTCCTCTTAAATAACTCATTTCCACTGCTCTCACTCTTGACTTGTGTCCTTCCAACAATGTCCAAGCTTCACTTCCGTACGTTAGAGTTGGTATCACAATACTGTCATGTAGTAACTTTTTTACTTCCATGCTCACTTCCCTGTTTCTTATCACTGCTTTTAAGGAACCAGCAACCTTTCTTCCCTGCTGTACCCTTTCAAGCACTTCACCCTCCAAACCTCCATCCTTACTCATCACACTACCCAAATACTTAAACGTACTCACATTTTCCAATTCCTCACCATCCAACCTCGCTGTACATTCACTGACTTCACCTCTCTCAAAGACCATCACTTTACTCTTCCCTACATTCACCTTTAGGTTCCGTTTCTTACACACTCTCTCAAACTCATCCACCAAGCCTTGCAGCTCCCCTTCGTCTTCACTCAACAACACAGTATCATCTGCAAACAACAGTACAGGGAGTTTCCAAACACTATCCTCTCTCACCAGGGCCACTCCAACATCCACTACCCTACCTTGTACCTCTTTTATTACCCCATCCATGTACAGATTGAACAACCATGGAGACATGACACATCCCTGTTTCAAACCAACTTTCACAGAGAAAAATTCACTTAGTTCACCATCCACACGCACTGCAGCCTTCGCACCATCGTACATACTCTTCACAGCATTCAACAACTTCCCATCTACTCCATATATTCTTAACACTTTCCACAATCCTTGTCTATCCACCCTGTCATATGCTTTCTCCAAATCCATGAAAGCCGCATACAACTTCTTTCCCTTCTCTAGAAACTTTTCCACTAAAGATCTAAGAATGAATATCTGATCTACACAACCTCTTCCCTTCCTAAAGCCTCCCTGTTCTTCTCCAACTAATTTCTCTGTTCTTTCTCTAACTCTGTCTATAAGTAACCTACCATACACTTTTCCTATTATACTAAGAAGACAAATGCCCCTATGATTACCACACACTTCTTTTTCCCCTTTTCCTTTGTACAAGGGAATAATTATACCTGACTTCCAATCCTCCGGGACTCTACCTTCCTCCCAGGCCAATCTGCACATCTTCCACATCCATTCTACTACTATCTCTCCCCCATGCTTCAGCATTTCACCACACACTCCATCAATTCCTGGGGCTTTCCCCGATTTAACTTTCTTCATTGCTTCCACAACTTCCATCCTACTGATTTCTTCCTGTCTTCTCACCTCCCTCCTTCTCCCAGCCATTCCCCAGCCACTTATACTCGCATTACTTCCATCCTCCACGTTCAACAATTCCTTAAAGTGTTCTCTCCATCTGCTCACTTTTTCTCCCTTCTCCACTAGTAATCTACCATTTTTATCTTTCACTCCCGTGTTAACTTCACTTCCACCCTGTCTTACTCTTTTCACTTCTCTCCAGAACATTTTCTTACAGTCCCTCCACTTTACACTCAAATTCCTTCCAAATTCCTCATCCACTCTCTTCTTACTCTCTCTTACTAATCTTTTCACCTCTCTCTTCCTTTCCACATATAACTCTCTCTTCCGCCTCTCAACTTCTTCCACGCCCCTATTTCTCATCCATTCATTGTATGCTTTCTTCTTTTGTGCCACAGCCTGTTTCACCTCTTCAGTCCACCACGCTGTTCCTTGCACCCCCCTCCGTCTTCTCTTCCTTCCACACACCACATCACATGCTGCACATATTTCTTCTGTAAATATCTTACACACACCTTCCACGTCTCCCATCTGCTCCAATTCATATTTGCCCAATCGTTCCTCCACTTCTCTCTTATACTCTGCCTTTTTCTCATCCTCTTGTAACCTTTCCACTCTCCTTGCAACTACTCCTTCCTCTCGTCTTTCCCTTCTTCTATTCCTCCATCTTACTTGCAACCTAATTCTGGCCACCACCAAGTAGTGGTCAGAAAGTCCACTCCCCCAACCTCTATACACTCTTGCATCCTTTACACATCTTCGCATCCTTTCATCCACACACACATAATCAATCATTGCCTTCCTTTCATTCAGTTCACCACCCACCCTTCTCATCACTCGCCATGTATACCTGTGGATCATTTTATGCCTGAAGAGGGTATTGGCTATTACCAACCCCCTCCCAGCACAAATGTCCACTAGCGCACTCCCATTCTCATCTATCTCAGCAGGCACACCCCACTCACCAACTATTCCATCCACCTTCACATTACCAACTTTACCATTCATATCACCAATCAAAAACACTCTCTCACTCCTTCCAAACTTTTCCATGCACACTTCCACATTTGTCCAGAACTCTTCTCTCACTCTTCTAGCACGATCTTGCGTTGGCGCATACACACACACAATCGCCCACATTTGTATTCCAACTTTCAACTTTACCCACACAATCCTTGACCCAACTGATCCATACTGTCTTATGCTCTTCTTCCATCTTTTACTCACAACTATACACACTCCTTCCTTTGCCCTCTCATTCTCATCTACTCCTGCACATATACCCCATCCATACTCCCATTCTCTCACACTTTCTCCTCTCCATTTTGTTTCAGTTATTCCACATACATCCACTTTCGCATCCTCAAGCACCTGGACAATCTCTCTCTCTTTCACCTCATCATTCGCTCCTCTTACATTCCATGTACACATTACCAAGTCCTTTGTCCGGTCCTGGGTCGTCAACGTTTGGTCAGTCCTTGTCCGAGGCTTCTTGTTTGTTTTTTTAGTTAGTTGTTTTCCGGGGAGGGGCACTAACCCTCCGCCAACCCTTTTAGTCGCCTTTTACGACAAGCAGGGATACTGGGGGAGTATTCTTGAAAACCCCCCTACCCCCAGGGGGGTTAGTTAAGTTTCCATTAATTCCTGCACTACTAGAGATCTGTCTTTAGCTGGACATCATGGTCTAGAGGTACTAAGAATAAACTAAACAAATACATTATCTGACTGAAAGCATTGATTATCAAGTGAAATTATTTAACACCAAAGTCTTGCTCGTCACAGAGAACGTTTGTATGTTATGTGTTAGCCTCTTCAGCACCATGACCCGTTTTGAAGTTTGTTGTTGCCACCGCCAGGTAATTTTAGACCTGTTATTTTTATAAGACACTTTTCGAACTAGAGGAATCATTGTGGCCTTCATAATTTCCTACAACTTGAGTACATCATTTTTATTTTACGAACAAAAATTTTAATGCCATTGCAAACAAAAATAAATAAATAAATAAATCAAACAAATTAAGGGAAATCTTGAAACTGATGTTGCCAGTATCAGTAAATCAAACCCAAACGAATTTCGTAACCATATCAAAAGCAAAAAGGTAATAAAGCCAACAATCAGCTCCCCAATGACAGATAATGGAGAGCTTCATCATCATCATCAGCCGTTGAGGTCCACTGTAGGACCGGCCTATCCCTACCGAAGCAGGGACGATACAGCCAATGTATCTCTACCAAGTGGCTTAGGCTGTCTGGTAGAGACTCTATGTAGGGTGAGAAGTGCTTGTGAGTGTGATTGTAGTGTTGTAATGGCTTTGGATGTGTGTGTCGTCTGTGAACCAAGTGTAATCGGCCCGCCTTAAGCTGATTGGGTGCAAGCATACTAGTATGCGACACTGGTTCAACCACAGCTCTCCTTGTGCCCGCCAAAGTAGCAAGTTGCTTGGTGAACGCTTCCCAAAGTTTTTACAACTCTGGCGGGAGGCGAACCCGCGCTCACCAGCGTGCGAAACGCACACTCTACCACTGTATCACAGAGGCTCCATGGAGAGCTTACTGAGGATTATATTAATATGGCGAGAATTCTTAAGACTTTCTTTGCATAAGTATTATATAACAGAAAATACAAATAGACTTCCTTCAGTTTCTCTAATCCCTATACTGTAAATGAAGGTAACATACGAGTAATCAGCGATGTAACAGGTATTGAGAGAGATGAACAACTTGGTATCAGTAAAATTAAGGTGAATAAACACCGGGGCCAGACAAAATCATTCGACGCTTATTAAAGGAACTACAGTACGAAATATCAAAGACTTCAACTGAACTTTCCAACTTATCACTAAAGTGCAATAAGGTGTTCTAGGAGTAGAAGCCAGCCACAAAGCACAGCCAGAAAACTACCGTCCAGTTAGTTTAACGCCTCTGGTATGTAAGTTTTCAGAAACTGTTATTAAAGACAAGTTCGTGAAGCACTTAGAAATACATCAAAGATTTGCAACATAATTTTTTAAAAATAATCTCGCTTGCTTCATGACTCTACTGTACAATACTGGACTTTTTCAGCGATACACTGAACATGTACGATGAGGGAAAATCCGCTGATCTTGTGTATCTCCATTTTTAAAAGTCATTTGATAAAGTTCTACACAAAAGACACCTTTAGAAACTAAAGGAATATGGCTTCAATGGCAGTGAGCTCTGGCGGCTCGATTATTGCCTTACTGGACGAAAGCAATGTGTTTGTAATTAATGGAAAAGAAACCGACAGGACTGACGTTAGCAGATGAGTGCTGCAGGGTTCAGTACTGGATCATATTCTATGTATATATATCTATAGATAGACAGATAGATAAATAGATAGATAAATATAGATACAGATATAGATAGAGATAGATAGATAGTTAGATAGCTATAAAGTAACATGGTGGTGGAATGAGGGTGTAGAAGCTTCAGTTAAGGAAAAAAGAAGGCTTTTTTTCGGGAATAGAAAAGGGATGGTAACAAAGAGGAATACTTGGCTGTCAAGCGTAAGGCTAGAAATAAGGTATAGGCTACTGGGCAAAATCTGAGTCTCAGAGACTTTTGCTGGTTGACCTAAATAGTGTGAAAAGAAAGAATATGATATTTAAGGTGGCAAATCAGATGAAGTGGGAGAACAGGGATATCATAGAGAGTGATGAAGGAAGATAATGGTGAACAGTGAGGATAATAAAGACGCCTGAAGAGAGAGCATTATAATCTGTTGCTGAATGAGGAGTTTGACCAGAACAGAGAAGGGCTGGAGTAAGCGGATCCTGTGTTTGGCCCATAGCCTTTAACTGATGCTACTACTGAGCAGGGCAATAGGCAGGATGAAGGTGGGGAAGGCGACAGGTGTACAGCTTGACTGCTGAAATGCTGGAGGCCTCAGGATATATAGGAGTGGGGTTAGTTACTGATTTGTTAAATACGATTATTACAAGCGAGCTAGCGCAGCAAACGAAACATTTACTCTACGTTCAGCAAAAATGAGCGGCCCAACCCGACCCGGCCCGACCTGACATGACATGGCATGACCGAGTTGGTTTTCAGAGGCTAATAACTTTTACAATATGTGAGATAGAGAAAAGATTCTTTCAGCAGATAGTAGATACCTTCAATAAATTTTGTTTTTAGCTATGTATTAACTTATGAGACCAAAGAACCCCCTTGGAATCCCAGCTTTTTAAGGGAATGTATAGAGGTCTTCAAATGACATGCTCCATTATGAAATCGAATTTAAAAAGATTTCATTTAAAACACTGTGTATGTGTGTGTGTGTGTGTGTGTGTGTGTGTGTGTGTAATTCACCGGGTCGGTCAGGTTCACTTGATGGTCGTGATCGTCAGCTTTTACCCTCCCGGAAGGGAGCTGAGAGCTCATATAGTCCAATTTAAGGGCAAGGCTGTGACCTTCACACACGCACACACCCGTCCCCTTGCTCAAAGGGGACAGTAACCACCCACTTCGTCAGTGAAACTTTTCGCAACCTGAGCGAGGCGCGAACTCCCGTCTACCAGATGGCAAGCGAGAACGTTACCACTGCGCCAGCGAGCGGTGTGTGTGTGTGTGTGTGTGTGTGTGTGTGTGTGTGTGTGTGTGTGTGTGTGTGTGTGTGTGTGTGTGTGTGTGTGCATGAATTCTAACAATTAAATATCGGATATTACGCTCCTAATTTTACATGAACGTTTTTCTATGTCTGAGAGGTGAAATCACCAATGGTAATCGCCCCATTTCTGTGTTCTATCATTTGATCAATGGCCAAGCGTTTATCGACGCAGTTCGTTGAAAGTCGGGAGCAGAGAGCTGAACACAGTGCTTGTGATAAATGCTGCGGCGCCTCGCTTTATGCACATCCAGAGAGAAAACGTGAGAAAGTAAATATTTTAGCTCAATTATTCTTTTGTTATTGTTCAGCTACCTAACCAGATGTGTCGACAGTTTACATCAAGAAGATATATGATGATAGGCTCTCTCGCTCGTCACGAGCTCACAAAGCGCACTTTACTGGTATATGAGTGTGTTGTCCCAGATGAATGGCTGACAAGTATAATTGTAAATGTGTACAAGAGGAAGGGTGAAGCCCTGAAATGAGGAAATTATAGAGGCATAAAACTTCTGGACCAGATAATGAAGTTAATGGAGAGAGTTCTAGAAGGTATGATTAGAAAAAGAGTGAATATTTATGAGATGTTGTTAGGGTTTATGCCAGGCAAAGGAGCCATTGATGCCATATTCATTGTTTCGACAGCTTCAGGAAAAATATATAGGAAAAAGAAGGGATCTGTACTTTGTTTTTGCTGATTTGGAGAAAGCTGTTGACATAGTTCCCGGGGAAGTGGTAAAGTGGGCAATGAGAAAGCTTAGGATCGAGGAGTGGCTGTTTAGAGTGGTTGTGGCTATGTATGTGCGTGCTCGCACCCAGGTGAGAGTAAATGGAGATTCTGAGTTATAAGTTTTCCGTGAATGCTGATGTGCATCAGGGGTCAGTCTTGAGCCCCTTGTTTGTTCTGATGCTTGAAGCCCTCTCACGTGACTTCAGAAATGGACTTTTGTGGGAGATGTTGTATTCAGATAATTTGGTGGTGCTTTCAGAGAAAGAAAAGGAGGCGGAGGAAAGATTTAGGAAATGCAGAGATGGTATGAGGCATAATGGCTTGACAGGAAATGCAGATTAACAAAAGTTATGGTATCTAGGACTGGTGGCGGTACTGTCAAGAGAAGAGGGAGAGTGGCCATGTGCAGTTTGCTGCAAGGGCGTGGGAAGTAAATCCATCTTGTGTAGTGTTTGTGATAAGTGGGTGCATAAGAGATGTAGTGGTATTAGAGGTAGAAGCGAGATAATGCTGATTTAATGTGTGCGGTGAGTCAGGGAAAGCATGTGGAGACTGTCAGGCGTGAATGGATTGATCTTGCTGGTGAGTCTAGAGTGTGTGGAAGAGTTTTGTTACTCGGGAGAAATGTTATGTGCTGGAGGTGGGGCTGAAGCCAGCTCTCTGGCTAGAGTAAGGAGAGGTTGGAAGAAGTTCAGGGAGCTGTTGTCCCTCCTGACACTGAGAGGGTTCTCCCTCCATGCTAAGGAATCTTTGTATACGGCATGCGTTAGGAGTGTAATGCTGTATGGTAGTGAGACCTGGGTAGTAAAGGATGAGGATATTCGCGTGCTCAGATGTACAGAAATGACAATGATTAGGTGGATGTGCAGTGTGTCGTTGAATGCGAGGCCTGGAGGGGCTAGGTTTACGATGGAAGAGTTAAGACGTAGGATAGGACTGGAGTGTATTCGTGTTGTGTTGAGGAAAGGTAGACTGACATGGCCTGGGCATGTGGAGAGGATGGGGAATGACAGTTGGGTGCAGAAAGTGAGAAGTGTTAACGTTGGGGGTAGGACTGCGAGAGGGACGAGGTCATAGAGTGTGACTTCAGAGATACGGAACTGAATAGGGTGGCTGCCAGAGATCTAGCAGCATAGAGAGTCCTCATTAGGTGACCAAGGCCGACGCATGCATCTTGGAGCCTTTATAAACGAAACGAAACGAAACGAAACTAGAGAGAGAGAGAGAGAGAGAGAGAGAGAGAGAGAGAGAGAGAAAGAGAGAATATTCTGATACGGGATTATTATGTAAAATTCTTAAATTTGCCAGTGATAATAAGATTTGCAACGGAGCAGACACAGCACTGCAGACGCAGGCAGTTCAGAGAGATCTTGATTAACTGTTTAATTAGGTCCCAACATAGGGAATGAATTTCATTATTATTAAATACACAGTGCTAAACACGGGCAGTAAAACGTAAGGGCCAGTTATGCTAAGACCATTCAACTTCGCACTGTACATCAGAAAGAAAATCAGGAGTTATAATAACAAGTAATTTGAAACCAAACCACCAGTGCACAGAATTTCTGAGAAATAAAGCCAGTTAATTAACTGAATTCACTGGTAGGGCATTTGATAATAAATCGCAAAATATTCTGACCCTGTATAATTCCCCAGTACGTTTACGCTTTTAATATTATGCCAGTTCTGGTTACCGTATTATAGAAAAGATGTTGAGTAACTCGAGAAAGTCCAGCGAAGAGTGACAAAAATAATACTTAAACTGAGAAGTAAACCATATGAGGAACATTTAGAAGAGCTGAATCTGTTTACCTGAACCAAGTGCAGGCTACTGGGAAATTCACTGAAGCATACAAAATCTTCAAAGGACATAATAATATAGCTCTCGAGGAGTGTTTCCCAGTACGTCGATCGAATTATTCCAAAAGCAATAATCACAAAACTGTTGGCAGGCGCTCCTACTCGCATGACGCGAAGCATTTCTTCAGTTAAGTTGTAAATATAAGGAACAAATTGCTTCTTATTGTGTTAAACTGTGATATAATACTTGGATCCTCAGACCTCAATCTCATCAAAGCCTCATTTGTTAACCACCCCCACACCTCCCCGTTCTGAACCTGTCAGGGTGACCCGATGGCACTTTGATAGGGCAGACTGGGATGGATTTAGAGATTACCTTGCTGACATTCCGTGGCAGTCTTTCTTCTCTAGTGATCCCAATTCTACCCAGTCCTACATTTGCGACTTAATACTAGCTAGTATGGATTTATTCATACCAAGTCAACAGTTCACTAAAAGATCGAACTCTCCAAAATGGTTTGATGGCAACTGTGCCAGAGCAACAGCCAAAAAGTCATTAGCATATAACTCTTACTTAAATTAAAAAACATCTGAATCACTCTCTCAATTTAAAATTGCTAGAAATCATGCAAAATCTGTAATAAATCTCCCTATATCAAACTTTCTTCAAAAGCAAGCATCAAAACTACTTAACGACCCTAATGACAATAGAATATTCTGGTCAATTATTAATTCTTCCAGTAATAACTTTAGCAAGTCATCATCCATTCCCCCACTAAAATCTTCTGATGGCAACATTACAAATGACCCGCATGGGAAAGCAGATATTTTTGCCAGTACATTTGTCAGAAATTCTACCATAGACGATGCCAGCCAGAATGTCCCAGTACTAGAACTTGACTCTTCCGAAATTGTTCCACTTAAAATACAGACAAGATGCGTAAAAACCATCCTAGACATTTTACCTACCAACAAAGCTCCAGGCCCAGATTCCGCCAATCGTTTTGAAAAAGTGTTCCCCTGAACTTGCCTCTGTTCTAGCTAAATTATTCAGACTATGTATACGTACTTCTTCATTCCCAAATTCATGGAAAGAAGCCAATATCTACCCAATTCCGAAGAAAGGAAGTTCCTCTGACCCCTCTGATTACAGACCAATAGATGTCACATTTTCTCCTGGTAAGGTATTTGAAACTTTAATTAATAAGCGCATTGTTAAACATCTTGAATCCAACAACTTAATTAGTGACAGACAGTATGGTTTTCTCCACGAAAGATCCACCAGAGACATACTCAGCCTCCTAACTCATACCATCAATCAATCAATTGACCTACATGGAGGAACTCATGCAGTAGCCCTTGATATTTGTAAAGCTTTCAACAGAGTATGGCACCATTCCCTGCTGTCCAAAATCCCTCGCTATGGACTAACGCCTTTTGTTCCTTTGATTTCCTCATATCTCAGTGACAGGAAAATAAGAGTAAAAGTAGATGATGTATATTCCAATTTCCACTCAATTAACACCGGCGTGCTGCAGGGATCAGTTCTGGCTCCAACCCTGTTCCTGGTTCATATTGATGATCTCTTATCTGTCACCCACAATCCCATCCACTCATATGCAGATGACTCAACACTACATAGTTCATTTACACTCAGACACCCATTTAAAAAGTCTAAAATCTCTACCTCTCAAGTCAGTACAGCCATCTCCATAAATCAAGACTTATCTACGATAGTGAATGGGGACAAAACAACCTTGTCTCATTTAATGCTACTAAAACTAAATATATACAATTTTACTAATAGACAGATATTGTTGTATATTACCTTCAGTGCCACTAATATTCCCATCTCCAAAAGTATTGAAATTCTCGGCGTCTCACTTACCAATGTTCTCAGCTGGACCTCTCATGTCAGACCACTTGCCAAAACCTCCTCAAAGAAACTTGGATTATTGTACAGAGTTCGTAATTTCTTCGCTGACGAGCAGTTAGCTATAATTTATAAGAGTCATGTCCGTTCTCAGCTTGAATATTGCCCACCCTTGTGGAATGGATGTGGAGAGGTTGCATTAAAACAACTAGACAAAATTCAGAACAAAGCTGTTAGAATTATTAACAACCCTGCCATTACAAATAAACTACCTCCCCTACAAGTAATAAGGGATGTTGCCTCCCTTGCATTATTTTACAGATATTTTTATAGCAAATGCTCAGACGAAGTTGCGTCCATGGTGCCACCTCTCCATGCCTTCCCTCGTGCTACACAGGCATCTGGCAGCGCTCACGACTGGAATGTCACACAGCCATATTGCAGAACTTCTGCCTACCAGAATAATTTTCATTCCCCAAACTGCATCTCTTTGGAACTCGCTTCCCTAGAGTTGTTTCCCTCCAAACTTCAACCTACTGGTGTTCAAGTCTATCTGTTACAGATATTTAATGAACAGAGGACACCAGTAATCTGGTGTATGGATTATTTTTTTTTATTCATTTGTTTTTCCTTCCTCTATTCTGTTATTTTAAAAAATAAAAAAAACTTGGATAAATATTTGTCTTCTAATTCCCAGCTAAGCATTTCATGAATTCAAGATGCCTTCCAGTTGAAAAAATGGAAGGCGTAACAATAACTATAGAACAACATCGACATGCTCCTTATACTGAACAAATGTGATTCCTGTGCAGATTAAAGCAGTAGAGAATATAGTTTCCTTTCCTCCTTTCCTATCAAATAGCCATGACAGCTATTCTGTGTTGCATGGTGGTCCTTCTCACTGTTTCCTGCTGGTTTCAGCTGGAGGGCTTGATGGGTAGGGGAGCCCTAATGCTTTCCTATCCTTGCCTGTGACCGATACAATAGTTTCGTTGGTTATAACCCGTAATAAACAGACTCGAATGGACCAGTAGGTCTGTTGTCTGCTTTTCTTTATACTCCTTTGTATATCCAGCTTCCTTTCTGTCCGTTCTGTACCTGCTGCTACAGATGACCTCTATTTTTCTTTTAAGGCTGTAGATGGTGGCATCTCAGGATTCTTTACTACCACCACCTCTTTTCTTTCTATTCATAAATGATCTTGGATGTACATAGCCCTATCCGCCCATACGAGTACAGCGATGACACCACATTTAACATCACCCACTTGTTTCAGCGTCAACCCCAGTAGTTGCTACAACAGTCAGGGGATAAGGCTATGGTACGCCCAATTCTGATTTGGCTATTTCTGATCGGGTATAATCTTTGTTGTTTTTAATGTAACTAAAGTTCAGTCACTGCATCTTTCAAACAGCCAAAATCTTTCACTGGAGCAACCCTTAAAAGTAATAACACACAGCTCAGTCCCTTATCATCTCTTAACCCTTTGGCTGAAGCTACATGTTTTCTAGCCTACGTCGCTGGTGCGGCAAATATGGGAAAAAATGGGGTTTATTCACTTATTGTTTTGACCCACTTATACCTAACCAAACATGTTTAAATTTTAGTCACAAAAACTTCAGTCATCCCACAAACCGTAGAAACAGTGCCAGAGGGAGACTGAGTTGGAGAGGAGGTCTTTTTTTTCTTTTTTTTTTTTCAGTCAGCAAGTGCATATCACCCAGGCAAACGCAAGGCAGTGTTGCAGGTGGCCACCACCCTACGTGCGGGAAGAAGTTTGAGAGGCAACTGCCGTGATTTATGACATTAAAAAGCAAGTTATTGACTAATTTTCAATTATATGGATACTTGTAGCACTGTATTATAGTATGGATGTAACCTGCAAGAGGAAAATCATAAGCGTTACACTTAGCACTAAACATGCTACATGAACGTAATACTAATTGGGATGACAACACAAGGTTTTCTTTACATGTTTTGCATATATCATTTACTATTTTCATTCATTACATTAAGTTACTTACAAGGTACTGAAGTAACATATTTACGCAGTTATTTACACAGTTGCCACGTGAGGGAAAGAAATGTAGTATCTGACCACCGAAAATAGTCGCTTATTTATTTTTTTCTTACCATTCATTACTAGTTATGGACTTAAAAGGTCAATTATAAAACTATAGCAACTAAGAATAACTTTGTAGCCAGCATCACTTTCACTTGTGTGTAGTGCACTGCAAACTCACTCACCATCATCTACATACTATTACACGTTTATTTTCACACATACTAAACCAGAGTACATACACATATTTACAATATTTTCTGAAAATTAGAAGCATTTGGAGGTGTGGCACGCATGGAAGCACTCTGCCAGAAAAAGTTGACCTTGCATTCGGTACACATACGTAGTAGCAACATTCTTCCAACGATTACCTTATAGTTTATGTATTTTCTCACTGTGGAGAGAGAGAGAGAGAGAGAGAGAGAGAGAGAGAGAGAGAGAGACGAAGTCGATGGTCATTATTTTTGTACGAAATGTATGTGTGTGTCTGTCTGTGTCGAAAACTCAAATCTCAAAGTATTGATTGTAGAAGGAAAAGTTACTAATAAAAGAGTTTTAGAGTCACACCTTGAGTCACACATGTCTCTCAACCAGCATTGGAAGTCATCCAGAATGGCTACAGAATAGTCAAGTTTTCATCTAACAGTATTATTACAGTCTACCTGTCTCACAGATGACGGTAGTCATGTTATTATCACTTATTTCTACAAAGTCAAAATACTGAAGTAACATATTTATGCAGGGTTGCCACGTGAGGGAAAATCGTTAAAACCGCAGGATTCGATCCCATTCCTGACACAAATTGTTACAACTGTAAGATTTGTTCCAATCCTGACACCAATTGTTACAACCTTAGAAGTTTGTTGATATATCGAGAGCGACACATAAACAGGCCAGGCAGTTTATCAAGGGCAGATGTACAGTCAAAGACAAAAAGGGATTTAATCCCGAGCTAGGCACCTGTGGCCATATAGCCCCGCTGGGTTACAGGAGCGCGCTACCACTCCCGGCACGGCAGTCCCGGGCGAGGCTTGTACTCGCAATCCTCCGATCACGACTCCGATGCCCTACCACTGAGCCACCGTGCCCCCCGTCAAAGACAAAAGTAGTGTCGCGATTTTGTCCGAAGATTAGGTGCAACACTTGAAACCTTAGCCTATTTGTTCACTTTCCCTCAGGGCGCAGGGAGGCGTGGCTTGTGTGTGACGTCAGTTGACTTAAGTAACAGAAAATGTATAAAAGGGCAGACTCAAATTAAACATTTATAATAATGGAAAACGAAGAAGGGGAAGAAGTGCGGACTCGTTTAACCGTATAACACAGCAGTAGGTTCTCTCACACCCTTACGCCTTCCCTCACATCCCCATACCTTCCCTCACACATTTCAGTCCCTTCCCTCACTTCGGACTGAAAATGTGTCATGATCTGGAGAGTGTAGCATACATCCACTCACCCCCACCGTCAGGCGTCAACTGAACTTGCATTTCGTGCAAGCCAAATGCTCCGCCCCCTGCGCCAGCTTGGACCCGTTTTAGATGAAAGTGGTCCGACTTGGTATTACTAGACTTAGCTGGAAACATTATGACAGCTCTACCACAGTTACATGTTCGTGGTTGGCTAGCCTGACTTCCTCAAGCTTCATATCTGCCGCTGATGGAAATTCCGAAGCCTTAACTTCGACTCGCAAGAATTACCGAGCCCGATTTTCGTATGAGACGAAATGCTAACGGTTAGGCGATGATCACCTGGACATTATTTACATCTTACACCTTAACACAAAACGTCAAGCAGACTTACTATACCCTGATATGAAGAGGGAAAGCAATATACATGCAGCAGTTGGGAAGATGACAGGTGGCATGATCTCCCTTCATTTACGGGAAGCGAATCCTGAACAGACAGTTCAAACATAATTTTGGTGTAAGCATAACCATAAAAAGGTGAATTAGGTGAATTCTGGAGGAAATCACAGTGCAGTCCCGTCATCGTTCAGGTCGTTCTCATGTTACCACACCACTACAGCACCAGGAAATAATCGCAACGGTTGAAGCAGCATCTGCAAGCATTGCTTACGCCATAAGAAACGAACTGCACCAAGAATGAAGCACACGCACAGTTGTGTGTAGCTTCGGTCGTCTGGTTTATGTTTTCGAACTCATCTGTGGGATTCAGTTCGCCAGCCATTCAAAAAAAAAAAAAAAAAATCGATTAACATAACACAATCACTCTGTTCTCGTGTGTTGAATACTATAGTCAATTTTGTTTTAACAACACTTGTACATAATGGCAGTCCCAAGTCATAATTATAAACCTGATTAGCTAATTTACAGTTAACAAAGATGGAGAATTGACTCCCGAACATTTATTTAGCTAACTGAATTGTAACGGTGCGGACGTGGTTATAAAAAAGAAAATATGAGAAATGCTTCCTATATACTAAATAAAAACAGCAGTCAGAAGGACTTAATATGTAGATTAGTTTCCTTTAGTTACAAAAAATATGCTAGCATCCACTGGCCAGTCACCTGGAGCAAATGGCAACTCAAGTCAGTGCTACCAACCGTCCGTACGGCACAATCAGGCAGAACTATAGTCTTTCAGCAGATATTTTCACCATGTTTCACGACACGACTTTTGTCTTTGACTACACTTCTAAGTTTTATTCCTTCTAACCACAGCTGAGGTACAGGTACAAAACGCTGACTTTTCTGTCCTATATTAACTCTGTCATTCATTCATAGCTGCTTGTTCACTGGCTGATTTGCTCCCACTTACTTACCCACTGCCTGACCACTCCGTCCTTCACTGATTACTCTCACTGTTTGACTCACTAACTCTGTCACTGATTCACTGACTATTCACCTACGAAAAGCTGAACTGCTGCGCACTAACTCATCACTCGCTGGTTCAGCAATAAAACGGAACTCACGCACTGCCTGAACCAAAATAACTCTCTTGAATGCGAAACAGTCCTTAAATTACTTCCTCGACTTCACCTACCAGTGTAACCCAGAACACTGTAGAACCTGGGAGAGGCCTCACATTTTCTGATGCAAAAATGCTCAGTAATGATAATGACAAGAACTAATGCCTAAGATAAGATGTAATGAAAATAAACAGACATGCCAAAATCTCCAGAATGTTCCTTATATCTCCAAATGTAAACATTAGCCTTAATACAGAACATTTAATTTCTAAAAAGCTTCCCACGTCTCCAGAAGCCAAACACTACCCTAATCCTACTGGCATAACAAAATGTTGCCCTTGAGCACCAAAAGTTGACACTTATTTACTTATTTTTCTACCGCTTCTTATGGCTATTCACGGACAATATTTTGTCTTTGTAATAATTTATCTTTGGTCTTATGAAACTATAACAATCCGGAATAGCTTTGTAACAAGCGTCACTTTCACTTTCGTTAGTCTGTAGTCAGAGTTATAATGTAAGGCAGTAAATTTACTTGAGTAGCCTACCATACACAAGTAACTTTTGTGGGAATCGACTTTTTAAAAGGTATGCATTTCTTTTGCCCTTAATTAACTATGGTTTCCAAATGCTTTTATTCCAATACGTTTTGAAAATAAAAAAGTAACCGCCACACTAAGTAATGGAGGACTCTGTGGCCACTGACCAGTGACAGCATAGAACAGTGCAAACATGGATGGTGACTAATCTCAATCAGCTCTTCATGTTTGGGAGAATCATGTAAATTCTTTTTTTTTTTTTTTACCGGTTGCCACACATCCATCCAGCAATACATTTGCCATCTTGTGTCTCTTCATCATCATTCTAACCGTTTTTTTGCCCATAAGGGTGGGGTAAGGTAGGATCCAGAAAGCAAGAAAAGAGAATGAGACATAGCGAGAACTATTTAACATTATCTTCGGTGAAATAGGCCACACACCCATTCCTTTGCCATTCAGGCTCCTGGAATGTTAATTCTACTTCACAGGCTTGACAATCGCCACTTTTTAAAACAGAAGCGATTCGCATTACCTATCAGGCAAGGTCAGTCCGACAACTCACTCACTCCTGTCAATTCACTTACCTCGAATTCATACCTTGCTTTCTTACATACTAATTTATCTTATCGTTCCACCCTCTTCTTGGCCTACCACGCCTCCTCCCACCTTCAGACTCATCACAGGTACCCGTTTCATCATTCTACCTATATCCTCTCAATCTACCATACCATCTGGGCACACTTTCTTCAGCTCTACTGTCAAGATACTTTCTAACCACGTCTTTCACCGATCACATCTTGTACACTCTAACTTATGCTCTTCACATATGTTCCTCAATAGCCCCATTTCCACTGTTCCTACTCATGACTTTTCGTTCTCCTGCCATACCAAAATCTCACACTCATACCTTAATGTGAACACTAAAATAGCTTTATGCAATCCTCTTGCAACTTCCACACTCAAACCTCTGTTTAGTATAAATGCCCTCAAAGCACAAGCCACTTTCTTCCTTGTGTTGCTCTACTTTCCACTTTCTTTGCGAACTTATCTCTCTTTTCTATTTTTGTACCAAAGAAAAGTAAACTCCCTTGCCAATTCAAGTCTCTCTCTCTATACAGTCTATCACACTGGGAATCAGCTTCTTAAACAGCCATCACTTTTGTCTTTATCAACAGTTATTATCAAAGCATGACGCTCACAGACCTCAACAAAACCGCAACATTTCGGAAACCTTGTGTTTAGTATCGGAAAGCAACACTCTTCCGCATACTGGAACTGTCTTCCTCTGTCTGTATTTCCTACTTCCTATGACCTCCAGTCTATTAAACGCAGTGCGTCCAGGCATCTTGAAATAAACGGATCTTGAATTTGACTCTTTTCTCTTTTTATATCTCTTCATGGAGGGAATAATTTTGCAGGCTTCTAGGCTTTGATTCCTTCTTCCTTACATAAAAAAGTACATCAGATTTGAATTATTTCATCATTTACCATTCATCTCTCTCTCTCTCTCTCTCTCTCTCTCTCTCTCTCTCTCTCTCTCTCTCTCTCTCTCTCTCTCTCTCTCTCTCTCTCTCTCTCTCGCACACACACACATACACACACACACACACACACCAGTACACTGAATATCCACGTTGACATCACAATTCTTGCCTCGCTTCAACACTGACCTCGAACCACTCACTTAATGCCCACCTACCCTAACACAGGTTTCATCACTATCATCAAAACGCTTAGCAGATTCACATGATCCGTCAGTGCCATAAATACCTTACAGTCCTTTTGACAAGCTTTCTTCACTATGTTTCATTTCAGATACATGTTCCGCACATTGCCTGCTACTCCTAAAGCCACCCTTTTCGAAACCCACCAGATACTCCGATGCATACCTTATCTTCTCTAGCAACATTATTTTAGATACTTTTCGTACAACCCACTGTAGCCGCATATTGTGATTTTTGTTTTCACTTATTTCGATCACCTTTGTTTCTGTACCAAGCATAATCAGTCTTCTTTCGCTTCCTTGTGCAATAGCAGCCATTCAGCCTTTCTTACATATTTCCACCTTTATTTTAAATAACAGAACAGAGGAAGGTAAAACAAATGAATAAAAAAAAATAATAATCCATACACCAGATTACTGGTGTCCTCTGTTCATAAAATATCTGTAACAGACTTGAACAGCTGTGGGTTGAAGTCTGGAGGGAAACATCTCTAGGGAAGCGAGATCCAAAGAGATGCAGTTCGGGGAATGAAAGAATTCTGATAGGCAGAAGTTCTGCAATATGGCTGAGTGACATTCCAGTCATGAGCGCTCCCAGATCCCCGTGTAGCACGAGGGAAGGCATGGAGAGGTGGCACCATGGACGCAACTTGGTCTGAGCATTTGCCATAAAAATATCTGTAAAATAATGCAAGGGAGGCAACATTCCTTCTTACTTGTAGGGGAGGTAGTTTATTTGTAATGGCAGGGTTGTTAATAATTCTAACAGCCTTGTTCTGAATTGTTTGTCTAATTGTTTTAATGCAGCCTCTCCACATCCATTCCACAAGGGTGAGCAATATTCATCCTGAGAACGCACATGACTCTTATAAATTACGGCTAAGTGGTGCTCTTTTTACTCTTAATTTTCTCTTAATACACCTCATCAACACCTGATGCTTTCCTATTTTTCAACCTCTACACAGCATTCCTCACTTTTGACAATGTCGGTTTTCGGCAGCAAATGATTGGTTTATAGGTTGAATTTGGATGAAGAGTTAGTAGTCACTTTTTACTTTCAGTGCTTGAGTAAATTATGAACAAGATGCTTTTGTACTTTTGACCACATTCACTTCATGATACTTTCAGTTTAACTTGAGCAAAATTTTATAAATGTAATAATCTTCTAACCGAAGTAGGTACTTCGGTACCGAAGTTAGGTACTTTTAATCACTCTGTCGTGCACAACAGTGTCACTCAACACTGTCTCCTTATTCACTATTATTCTACACCAGTTTTATATTTTGTACATACTAAACCAGGCTATTTACACATATTTACAATCTTATAACACTCAGAAGCATTTGGAGGTGTGGTAGGCATGGAAGCACTCTCCTTACAAAGACCGACCTTGCAAGCAGCACAGATAGTCACATTTGCGCCAGTTTTATTCTTTTTTCTCCTCACTTCCGCCTCCTCCCTTTACCACTATCAGAGGTAAAACTGGTTGGTAAAGAGCGCCACTTGGATGGCCGGTGCGCTTCCTGCCTGGTTGGGCGGTGGGGAAAGAGAGAAACAGGTCAACATCCTCATTATGGCAGCCAGTGCGTGTGGTGCAACACCTTGAGTCAACCTGGGGGTCTTACATGACCCACTCATCAAACATAAACAAGGGTTAAGCAGGAATAATCGAACACGAAAAATACAAAATATCCCATGGCCACAGCCACTTTTACAGTCCTCCCAGCAATACCGTTGCAGTCAGAGTGTTAATATCCTTGAGGTTTCTTTTTTCTCAGGATCTGTCAAGGAAAGATCACTTTATCTTCATAGTGAAATCCTCTTCCAAGAGATTCAGCCAAATTGTTACACCATCAATATCTCTGTTATTAGTCAGTAGATGAGGGAGTGGTCATTGCCACGATCTGCAGCTATTAAGCAAAGGTGGGGCCTGAAATGACAACTCGAAAGCGCTGCTTCAGTAAGTGCTAAGGTAAATATCTAATGTTCTGTGTCGCTTGCTGGTGCAGCCAAATCACTCGGTGCGTGGTTACATATATGCGAAAAAGGCTATGAGATCAGCAAAGGCTTACGGTGCTGAAGTCATTTTCGTAGACATAAAATTACCAAAAGTTTAGAAAACCAGTGTTGGAGTTAGTTGTTATGGGTTAGTTGTTACAGTATCAATTTGCACCCTCCCGAGAACAACTGTGAGTAATTGTCCGCTATTTTCAGATATCACCTAAACTATTGTACACCTGGAAGTACTGGTGGAAAACAGACTCATTGAGGCAGCAGTTAAACGAGTTGTGGATAACAATAATTTAAAAGTGTTGCAGATCAGTACATTGTAATATAAAAGTAACTGATTGGCTAAGCAGCAGTGTTGGTAAAAATCGTCTTTATGTAGAGTTATGTACAGTAAGTGGTAGGTGGTGGTGACCATCATCCACTCACTTGATGTAGTGCTGCCTACTTCTTCCTTAGCCTTTATCATTCTTTTTCTGTGCCTGCCCTCCTCTCTTCCTATTTCTCCCATCTTTCCTGTCACTACTTAATGCATTTCTTTCCGTTACAGGTGGCTTTACATTGAGTGACAAGCCAAATGGTTTCCTGCAAACCAAGAAACCATTTACAACACTGGGTGGTAACCATATAACCAAACCATACGTGCTCCCTACGTGTCGAGTGGGTTGGTGGAGGGTTGGTGCCCCTCCCTGTAAAACAAATGACTCAGAGTCAAAAGGCCACCCCGTACGGGATTATGGCGTCTGGCAATAGATAGATAGATAGATATGTACAGTAGGCGGTATCTATTAATCTAGCAGTTTATGTATCTGGCTGGCTGTCTATGTGTCCGAAACTGCCTGTTTATTCATTCCTCTCTCTCTCTCTCTCTCTCTCTCTCTCTCTCTCTCTCTCTCTCTCTCTCTCTCTCTCTCTCTCTCTCTCTCTCTCTCTCTCTCTCTCTCTCTCTCTCTCTCTCTCTCTCTCTCTCTCTCTCTCTCTCTCTTTCTCTCTCTCTCTCTCCTGCTGCCCTGCCTTATCCCTGTCCCCTCCCCGTCCCTACTTCCCCTTCCTAACTCTTTTCTTCCTCTCTCTCTCTCCATTCCTCACACTTGTCTCCTCCCCTCTTCCTGCTTCTCTCCCTACCTCCCCCGCCTCACCCTAGCATCCTTTCCTCTCTACCTCTGCTCACCTCCCCCTTCTTCATAGCCATCCCCCTCTACAGATCCCCTTACCCCCTGCCTTTCTCTCCTCCCTTCTCTACCTCCCCTTGCCTCAGTCCTGCCTCCCCTTTCCTCTTTCCTCCTCTAAACTCCTTCCCTCCCCAAGTTCTCCCCTGACTTCCCATTCTTGCCTCACCCTGCATCCCTACCGCCCCGCCCCCCATTGCCCTCTTCTTGCCTTCCCCTGTCCCCTCCACTTCCATGCGTCACGCCTTCTTTCCTCCACTCCCCTCCCCTATCTTCTCGTTGCCTCCCTCTACCTCCCTCCCCTTTCCTTCACCTGTCTCCCTAACCCACATTTTTTCCTTATTTCCATTCATTTTTTTAGCTGTTTTTCCTCTTTCTCTGTTCCTTACCCTTCAGTCTCACCTCTCCTCCATAACCTAGCTTTGCCTCAGTGTTATGTGTGGTACAGAGAGAGAGGGGGGGGGGTTCACGTCACTCGTGTAGTTTCCATCGAGTATTCCTCTCGTTTTGTTCTTCCCCTATCACTTTCTAACTACCCGAAACGCGTAGCTATTGCGATCGAGTCGGTTTCTATGTATTTATGTATAGTATACACATTTGTATGTATGTATCTTAGCAAAATATCTGATTAAACCCTGGTCCGATTTTAATCAAATTTAGCACATATATTGTACTGTATGTGGTACTGGGAAGAGCGATTGTACTTTCCTGCAACTCCATCATTAATCGTGGGTCATGGGTCACGGTTGAAATTCATGATGCGGCGTTACTAACACAAGGCCAGATTTAGACATGGTGAGGCCCTAAGCTATGTGTAGCTGTAGACGCCCTATTTGGTAATTGTTAACAGAGAATAAGGATGTGTAACAGAGAAACTGACAAAAATGACGCCAATATGCATAACAAATCCGTGCAGAGCGGGTCAAGTAGGCTAAATCATTACTTAAGATACAGATAGAAATTACTGTAAAACTGTAACAAATGGGGAGGGGGGAGAAACAGGTTTTGAGAAGCTCCTCCAGACAGTGGCTTTTTCCAAAATTCGGCTCTGCATGAATACCGGATACTCTTTTAGTTCCTCCTTCTATCTTCTTCTTTTTTTTTCGTTCTCTGGACTCTACCTCATCTTATCCAAGGGTGGGAAAAGAGGTGTGCATAATGATGATAACAATGATGATGATGATGATTTCTTTTTATCCTAATTTTTCCTTTCGTCCTTCCTTCATTCATTCTCCCTTACCCATAACTATTCTCCGTTGTTGTTAGTTCTCCTCCCGTCTCCACCTACAGACCTCTCCCAGCCCGACCACGCACCCCTCCATAAATTGAGGCCAAGATATAAGGTAATTTAATCTTGAGTCTTGGTTTAATGAAGTTCAAACTCAGGACCTTATCCCTCCCAGGAACTTAGCCACCTTACCACACCACCCTCATCAGGATCTTAGCTACACCAGGGTCCGTACTCACCAGGAAACTTACTCTCTCCTCTATCCCTCGACCTAGACTTACAATAGCAGGATAAACAAGGTCATGGGAATTCTCTGCACTAACCTTTCCTCGTCCGTCCTGCCAACTCAGACTTTGCCCATGATGGGGAATTATAGTAGGATTATTCGTGAATCATCGTCAAGCATTGATGCTATATCCTGTTCCTTCCTGTAATAGTAATTCCAAGTTACGAGAGGGACTCGATCGTAAGTCTGTTAATCTTGGCCCAGCACCTTAACCACACCAAGTCCTTGTCCACACCATGATCTCAACCCACACCAGGATCTTAGCCACACCATGATCTCAAACTACACCAGGACCTTAGCCACACCATGATCTCAAGCCACACCAGCACCTTAACCACACCAAGTCCTTGTCCACACCATGATCTCAAGCCACACCAGCACCTTAACCACACCAAGACCTTAGTCACATCATGATCTCAAACCACACCAGGACCTTAGCCACACCATGATCTCAAACCACACCAGGACCTTAGCCACACCATGATCTCAAACCACACCAGGACCTTAACCACACCATGATCTCAAACCACACCAGGACCTTAGCCACATCATGATCTCAAACCACACCAGGACCTTAACCACACCATGATCTCAAACCACACCAGGATCTTAACCACACCATGATCTCAAACCACACCAGGACCTTAACCACACCGGCAGATACACCCAGTCCACCTAGGGATTAGAATCCCTGTCATTTTGGACGGTTGGCAACAACCAGCGGACTTCGACCCCGATGGTTTAATGGCAGCTACATTCCAGAGTCTCTTCGCTAAAGAGTACATCAGATCTGTCACTTCCCTCAGAAAGTTGTGGATGATAAAGATGATGAGCTTTCAGAGGATGCTTGGAATAATGATAGTGACTGACAGTGAGCAGACACTTTCATTTTTCTCTGGTGTATAATCTGTAAATTTCACGTCAGTTTTGTTGTTTATATCATTGAGCAACATATGTTTGCCGGTTCATCTGGACTGAAAAAATTATTTTGGTGGAACAGAAAAGTTAACTTTTGTGATGACATACTGAGCCCGTATAAGCAAAAATATTACACTTTAGATGCATTTGTGCATTGAAATAATTGTAAGGACCCTGGAAACATTGTTAAACACTAAATTTTTTAATGATTTTTTTTCTTATATCCCAAATTCAGATATTATCCTAGATAAATCTGCTGGTTCATATAGATTTTGTTGGTTCATATAGATTTTGTTGATTTTATGGTGTCAGGAATATTGAAATTCTCTGCCTGATGAAACGCTAATGATGTTTTTCATTACTCACAGAGCATTTAAAAGTAGTTAAGGAGGCTTGTAGCAATGATCTACAACCTTAAGATGGGTGGCTGGCTACGGATGGACGGTAGAGTTGCCAGCTGGTACCCAAGTGGCCTCTAATTATCCAGTCTGCTGCACCACGATATCCCAACATTAGGAGTTGATGGCATGTAAAAAGCCAGAAGTAAAGTTGCTGGCTTTGATCATTTTGAGTGCAGCGGACCCCAGGGAATGTTTTGGCAATGTTTTAGCCATGTGTTCATCACTCAAAATGAAAGTGAGTTTTAATCCCAATTTGGGGACTGCAGAAGGGTAGAAAGCCAGAAGTAAAGTTGCTGGCATTGCTCATTCAGGGATCACAAGACCTCAAACAAGGTTTTAGCAAAGTCTCTGCCATGTGTTTACCGGTGTCAGGTGGTGAGTTGTCTCCTGGGCATTGTGAGCTTGCATGGAAATTACGGGGACATCTGACAACAGCTAAGCTGTGGTGAGTTGTTCCTTCGTGGTGAGTTGTCCTGAAAATACATCTATGTTATGTACACCGTCATTTAACCCAACCTAACGTAACTCAAAGCTCGGCGAAAAATTGGAAAAGGACACGTAACTACGGATCCAAATTTATCAGCCTCTGCGCGTGAGCACAATGCTGAGGAGACATCTCGCTAGGGGGGACAACTCACCACATCTGGCAAAATAACCCTACAAGGATTTATTCAAAGACATCCTGGACCTTGTGCATTTACTCCTGGTGTTACCAATAACTGATACTCCGAGTGTGTGGGTGTTTTCAGTGTAACAGCGGGTGAAATCATATGCCGGCAAGTCAATGGCAACAGAATAGCTAGAGGACCTCATCAGGATCTCTACAGATGGACCTGCCCTGAACACTAAGACCCGCAAAATGCTGCCATCACATGGACAGTATTTTCAGTATACCAAGGAAACTAAAATACACGGAATATGAAGAGTATCATAATGCATCATAAGCGATCTTTACAGTTATCAAACAGTGTCTCAGTTTCTCTTATGTCAGATAATCAAATTGGTCAGAATATGTACAGGTATACTCCGTTTGGTGCTAGCAAGCAATACAGTGCATTCTGTTACAGTTTGTTGATAAATGATTCGTTTCTTTTGTCCACCATTGTAATTTTCGGTTGTCGTAATATATAATTACTGTGTATGATACACTAAAGAAGCTATTTGTGCACGAAACATTTTAGCTGTTTTCAGTGTGGACTGCAGTAGCTTAAACAAAAGTTTGGAACCCGTGTAAAAAAAAAATGTATATATGCTTTACTAGCAGAAAAAGATTTACAGCCATTATGGTTAAGATTTGACTGCTATTTTTTGCCAGGCTTGTAAAATCTGAGAAGTACTAGCCAGTGGCTGATAAGCCAAGTAACTGGCTTTCACGCATGAACGCCAGATGATTTTTTTTTAGGCTGAGGGTGGGTCATGAGAGAGGTAACTTCTTGGTCTACCTTCTTTATTTGTTGTGGCGCATGTGTGTGGGGGTGACGTCACCAACACACCTAGCAGTTAGTTTGCACCTGTCCTCTCTCTCTCTCTCTCTCTCTCTCTCTCTCTCTCTCTCTCTCTCTCTCTCTCTCTCTCTCTCTCTCTCTCTCTCTCTCTCTCTCAGTCCCTGATGACTCATGGGGGGATGGCAGTACGTTCACATTAAGGAAGGATGGCTATAGGCTATAGACAAAACAGTAACCCAAGACATATTGTATAAAGCGCGCTTGTTTGTTACTGAGTAATTCAGTAATTGTATGTAAGGTACAAGGATGCCTCAGCACACAGTGCATATTCTGTTGGGCGTATGCCCACTGATGAGAGGATTTCTCAGTCCTAATAGGTGTTTTTAATCAAATCCACAGATAGGGTACAAAACACGCCATCAGCTAACAGTCAGCTATACCAGTACCCACCTCGATCTGGACACAGGTTCAAGATCATGTTCAAGATCACGTCTCTCCATGTAATGCTGGAACACCTGAGGCAACCTGATGCCCATCTGACAACATAAAAGGCTACAGCATACGATAATTTCCAGAGTAGGTCAAATCACCCTCACATGTCTCTACATCAGCAGAGGAAGGGACATACAGTTCCTTACACATCGTTTAACCACCTACAGCAATATCGATGGCTAGCTAGGAGAGAACCTCCACTAAAGACTTTGATTACACATCGGCACTGGGCTGAGTTTCCTTCGTAAATATATCTATCTCTCTATCTATATACCTAGGCTGCTTCCCCCGAGGAAAGGGAGGTAGCCGAGACAGGACGACACGCTCCCCATTTACTCATCCATTCAAACACATTCATTCGCATCTTAGCCCCAAAGGAGAGAAGGGACAGATCCTCACCGCACCACACCGCACAAGGGTCAACGGCGCAGTGCAATCAGTGACATCCACAACAGGGCCCGACAGCAGAGCTGGTTTACCCCTGCCACATCATAATAGACCCATCCCTTTACCCGCACCTGACCTGACTAGCTGATCAGACCAAATGCGGGAGAATATCCCCTCAGGGCTGCGTCATCATTTATTCATTCACAATTTCTCCCCATTTATTTCAGTCACGCACAGCCACTCTTCCTTGCTCAACAGACATCCCTCTCACATCCAGCGCTCTCTTCATACTGTCCATCCATCCTATTCGTGGTCTCCCTCTCAGCCTTACACCTCTCATATCTGATCTAGTTATCTTTTTCACCAATCGCTCATAATCCATTCTCTCCATATGCCCAAACCATCGCAACGCCCTCTGCTCAACTCCACCAGCCATCTCCCGAACAACTCCAGTTCTCCTTCACACTTCATCATTTCGCCCTCGATCCATACACATCACTCCACATATACTCCTCAGCTCCTCAGACACCTCATCTCCATTACATTCAAACTTTTCCTCTCTGCTACACCCATATTCCATGTTTCAGCCCCATATAATGCAGTCGGTACCACAACACCCTCATACAGCCTTCTCTTTACATCCACTCTAAGCAAACAACATCTAAACACTTTTTTCATTCCTCCCAGCACCTTACCTATTTCATTCATTCTAAACTTCACTTCTGCATCTATTCTTCCATCCACAGCAACATGTGACCCTAAATATTTAAAACAATCTACCTCCTCAAGCAACTCACCATTCAAAACTATAGGCCTATTCATCCCCCTACCATCTACCAACCTCGTACACTTCATCACTTTACTCTTATTCTCATTTACTTTCAATTTCCTCCTTTCACACACCATTCCAAACTCCTCTACCAACTGTCTCAATCTCTCCTCTGAATCAGCCACCAATGCAGTATCATCTGCAAACAGCAACTGCTTCAGATTCCACTCTCCACCATCAACATTCACTAGACTCAGACCTCCACCTAAAACTCTTGCATTCACCTCCCTTACAACACCATCCATACAAATATTAAACAACCAAGGCGACATCACACATCCCTGTCGCAGCCCCACTCTCATGGGAAACCAATCACTCACAGCATTTCCCACTCTTACACATGCTTTACTATTTACATAAAAACTTTTCACCCCTTTTAGTAACCTACCATCAAGTCCATACAATCTTAAAACAGTCCACAAAGCCTCCCTATCAATTCTATCATACGCTTTCTCTAAATCCATGAATGCCCAAAACACATCCTTGCTTTTCGCTAAATACTTTTCACACGCTTGTCTCACAGCGAACACCTGATCCACGCAACCCATCCCTCTCCTAAAGCCACACTGCTCTTCACCAATCCCTCTGTACCCTCTCTAACTCTCATAAATTAACACTTTACCATACACCTTACCTACAACACTCAACAGACTTATACCCCTAAAGCTAGTACATTCATACATATCACCCTTGCCTTTATACAACGGAACCACACAAGCACTTGCCCAGTCAATTGGTACCATACCTTTCACAAAGCACACTTCAACAATCTTACTAACCAGTCAACAATAGTCACTCCACCACCCTTCAGGCATTCCACAGCACACCCATCCATACCTGCTGCTTTCCCTGTTTTCATCTCCTTTACTGACTTCTCCACTTCCTCCTTCGTGATCAAAGAATCATTCAACTCTCCCAACACATTTATTCTTTGCACCCTTCCATCCGCCACAATCTCAGCAGCCCTTTCCTCCACTACATTTAACAATCTTTCAAAATACTCTGCCCATCTCTTCCTTACTGCATCCATCTCAATTAACATCCTTCCATCCTCTGCTTTTACTCGCTCTTCCTTCCCAGACTCTCCCTTTCGCACCCTTTTAATCTCCTTCCAGAACATTTTCTTATTCTGTTGAAAATTCTCAGTCAGCCGCCTACCCCACCTCTCATCTGCTGCCACATTAGCATCACGCACAGCCCTTCTCGCCCTATTCCTCTTTTCCTTATACCTCTCATATGACACCTCATCCTTCCTCTGCAGCCACACTTCATATGCACGTCTCTTCTCAGCCACAGCCATACTTACTTCCTCGCACCACCATTCACTTCCTTTTCTTACACCACCACCCACACATCACACACACACCTCTTCTGCATGCCCCACCACAGCACTCTTAAACAACTGCCATTCCTCCTCCACACTGCCATTTTCCTTATCTTTCACTGCGTTCCACTCATCTTTCAATTTCTCCTGATACTCTATCATTTTCTCCCTTTTATCCAACTCACTCACTTTCAAAACCTCCCCGCCACACCTAACCCTCCTAGCTCTCACCCATCTCTTACCTACTCTTAACTTTCCCTCCACCAAGTAGTGGTCAGACATACATCCACCCTCCCGTCTCAGAACTCTCACATCCAACAATCTTCCTATTACATTCCTAGACACAACCACATATTCCATCAATGCTTTATCATCAACCATTCCACCCTCCTGTCTCACCCATGTATACTTATAAATATCTTTCTTCTCAAACAGCATATTTTCAATCACCATCTCTCGCTCAACATACATCCCTATCATTCGTTCCCCAAGCCAAAACTTTCAACTCAGCCAGAGCTACCAAAAATCCACCTAGATTTTTTTTTTTTTTTTTATGTGTCCGACTCTGGGCAAAGGCTTCAGAGCCTATATCTCGGGGGCAGTAAGCCTATCCCAAGGCCCAGTAGTCCTCCTACACCTCCATATGTCACCACTTCGGCACTAACACCCACCGTCCATATTGAGTACATGCTAGGGCTGTCTCATACAGGACTGGTGTATTGGTATTAGCGGGGGTACTTTTACGACATGTCGGCGGGTCATCTGGTAGATCAGGAAAGTCTGCTTTTATGAAATTGAAATCCTTAAACTGTTCCCTGCCCCAGCCGGGATTCGAACCTGGGTCCATCAGGACTGCAGGCCGCCTCTCTACCGATTCAGCCACCGCCTCCCCCTGTTACCTGTTACATATTCCTGAAAACAACACCTTCCATACCGTCTGCGTCCTTCAAGTGACCACCGTGTAGCATGCTATTGTTCAGTTCAGGGAAGGTGTTGGTCAAGTGGTTGGAGGAATGGCCTGGTGTTGAAAGAATGTGAGTTCGATCCCAGGTCGAAGCAGGAAATAGTTTAAATATTTCAGGTTCATTAAAACAGATTTACTGACTATCCTAATGACCAATCAACATGCCATACAACCACCTGAAACCCTCAAGTATATCGCACCAGTTCTGAATAAGACATCCCTAGCACTTAGTCAAGTCTGATAGACTGATAGTAGGCATTAGTGCCAAGATGCTATCACAGAATGATGTGTGACATTAGATGGACTGCTGAAGCTCAAGCAACTGGTTGTCAGTCTATGCCCGGAGTCAAACACATAGATGTGAAAGATCCTCAGGACACCGAATCATAATTCCCCCCAAGCTCACAACATTCAACAGACATTAACTCACTCTTGGTCCCGAATGTCCAAACAACCATTTTCATACAAGATCCTTATCCCTCTAAGCATTGTTGACAGCCACAAACCACCAATTCACCCAGCCAACGTAGCGTGCAGACCGATTATGGTAGCAAAGGATTTTAGCCAAGGCAGCTTTGACACCTATGAAACTGTCTACACAAAAACAGCTGAAATGAACAGTCAGCTGGCACTGATGCTGCCAGACATACGAGTGAATGCGGATTCGCTTCATCCCCAACAACAACTTTCCATTCTTCTCCATCAAGACCAAAATATCTATGTCCAGTTACATGCTGAAAGAGGGGCAGGTGGTGGCCGAGTCGGTAGAGAGAGAGTCAGCTTTCCTAATGGACACGAGTTTGATGCCCAGCTGGGACAGGTAACAGTTTATGGGTTTGGTTTTCGTTAAAACTGACTTTGACTGGGTTGTCACACGACCCACCGACAGGCAGCAAAAATTCTCCTTAACGCTTCGTTGGTCCTGTGGGGCATTCAAACGTGGTTAGTCTGGTGGGGTGTTCGTTCGTTCGTTCAAAGATTTCCTGCAACTTTATTGCAGGCCGGGCCATACATTAGCCCGGTCAGTGGGGTATGGGCTGGTTAAAAAACAGTAAGTGGGGAGAACAGGACCTAGGGATTGCCTAGCACACACGTCCTGTCTCCTGGCGGGCTTTGTGGTGTGTGTGGTGGGGTGTTGTAACACCCCATCCCTATATAAAAATACAAGTAGTGTCACTAACATGTAAAACATATTCATATTGATGCTTCAGCATATCTCAGCAATCACTAATGAACAGATTGAATGCCTTGTAGCTGGTGTTTATTAATTTAAAATAACAAAATACAGTAAATTACAAAATCGGTTAAAAAAAACGACAAATGGATTTACATCTCATTTATTTGGTAAACACCCACAGGACAATACATTTTATGTTTGTTTTATCAGTACTATGATAAACAATATGCAAAAATAAGATAAAAAACTAGTCTGTATCACAGTATGATCTAAATGATGTTTCTGGCAGGGTGACTGGACAGTCACGCCAGGGGGTATAAAAGCCTCTCTCTCTCTCTCTCTCTCTCTCTCTCTCTCTCTCTCTCTCTCTCTCTCTCTCTCTCTCTCTCTCTCTCTCTCTCTCTCTCTCTCTCTCTCTCTCTCTCTCTCTCTCTCACTACAGTAGAGGCAGGACTAAACCAATCCACGTCCTCCCTCCTCTCACTGAATCAGGTGAGTACTGGAATGGAGAGAAATATTTGAATTACAAGTTAGGAAATATGAGCCTTTAAAAAAAATTTGGGTGCCAAAACACCCCACCGGACTAACTAAGGGTTAATCTCACTACGCCCCTCTTGCATAAGACAGCCCTTGCATTTATTCATTATGGACGGTGGGTGTTAACGCTGAAGTGGTGTCGTGTGAAAGTGTTCAGTATGTAGGAGGACTGCTGGCCATCAGGAAATGGGCTGCTAAACCACTGCCCAGAATCGCGTGCATTAAAAATAAAAATAAGTTGCTGATTTCAGTGTACGTGACTTTCAGTTCGTCTTCCCTCACGGTGCAAAGACTCCATTTTGTTTTAAGAAGAACAGGGACACAAACAAGCATAAGCTTTGCCATGCCATGGTGGTGTCGTTAGCATACCTATCACCCTTACAAGGTACAAAGATAGCATCCTGTAATCTTTTATTGGTTATTTAATGACGATTGGACGACTGCTCTGTTAGGGACAAGCA
Source organism: Coenobita brevimanus (assembly GCF_032717465.1). NCBI lineage: Eukaryota > Metazoa > Arthropoda > Malacostraca > Decapoda > Coenobitidae > Coenobita > Coenobita brevimanus. The sequence goes on along the minus strand of NC_137056.1, from coordinate 13,166,564 downwards.
AATTCAACCCATGACTGATGACTCAGTGGAGACCTTGCATTGGTTCCAAGAACTTTACCTGAAGACGAAGTCAAGGGCCTTAGTGTGCTTTAGCCGGGATGACAGTTATCTACCCATCTGTCCATATGTTTCTGCTCTAGCAGGCGAAGTTATGGGCATATTTTGAAGACTTAGGTGTCATATTATTCCTCTCCACTTGATGGAGTTACCTCGTCGGAGTGGTAAATAAGTCCAGAGCAACCCTAAGGTCACAGTGACCAGAAACGATTTTTTTTATTCATAATAATCATTCCCTCAACTACCAGCTGACCAATAATGTCCATATTCATAGGGCATACTTTCCCCATCATGGCCAACAGTCCATCTTCCCTATCTTAGATCACCCAACCCACTCGTTTCAACTCAATTCTTAAAGATGTGAATCAGCATCTCAGAACCATTGCACCAGTACAGCTGACTTTTTGCATATGTCTGAACAGACATGACAAGAATCAATCTGTACTGACCTGGACTCCTCTGACAGATTTATTGGAAACTAAAACGACCTGAAATACTTGGCATGCCATGTATATCTTACATCCATTGTACTAACATGTTTGAGTGCCACATATCTTGGTATTATTTTACAAGTTGCTCATAATCCTGACAACCAGTACCCCAAACACCCGGCTATTATTAACACAGTCGTCACCTCACTACAGGCAATTTCCTGGAAACTGTTTGCTTTCATACCTTAATATCTCAGAAAGTACAGCCCTTAGAAAAAACAAATTAATGACCATGTTACTCAACAACTCTTCCTCTTGCGAATGAAAGTATCCCAGGTCTGTAGGTCGTTGAGTTGATTAGTAATGACGTGAGGAAGAGAACTAATTTTTGGCACAAGAGCAGGATGTGTTCTTGTGTCTGCCTGCAGCGCCAACTATGGCTTTTCTCTCAACGTGATAACTTGACTACTAGATAAACTAGACTCTGTTGCATCCAAGGCATGCCATTTGACACTATCATTGAGCCCTTTTCTAGTATCCTTGGATAGAGGCTTGGCAGGGGTGGATGTTGCAGTTGGCTACAGGTGGCGCAGATGGAATCAGACAAATAGGAACCTGATGACATTGTTGTACACCTGGCAGAAGCACGGGAACTGACTCTCGCCTGTGTGCTATGGAGGGACTCCCTCCCTACCCTTTGTTCCTGAGATGAAATAGTGGCCGGTTCAAATGGTGGTGGGAAGACACTTGCATGTATAGCCGCTACCCAGCGGTCATGTAGCATCCTCATTGTGATGTGCATCGACGTTACCTGGCGGATAAGGGCTAAGGGTGTTCCTAAGAACAACTGAGGCAAATCACCCACCATATGCTCATGCATAATAAGTAGGAGTTAGATCAGAGTAGTTTGGAGTAGGTTAGATTAATTACACTAGGTTGCATTAGTTTAGCTGGGTTTTGTTAGCTTTAAGAAACTTAATTATTTTGGAGGGGCTACTTACATCCTCAGGGAAGATAGTGTCATGTTATCTGAAATAATTAGGACTAAAAAAATCTAATGAATCACATGACAAACTCCCAGACAAACAGGCTTAACCCAGCCCGTCCTGACCAATTTTCCACCACTGACTCCCCCCAATCCTGACCAATTTTGGAAAAAAAAAAATTTGGCTTAAACCTCCGCTTTTGGTGAGAAACATCAATAATTTATAGAGAAATCTCTCACCTGAAGTTTAAAATACTCGATTCAGGTAGCAGTACCCCTTACCTTACTGGGTTTTCTATCAGGCTGGCTCCAAAGAAAACGAGTTCTATGGGAAGGTAACTATTCCACACCACTCATATATGGTATTTATTTATTTATTTGGTATGAATTTATGTAGTACGAGAGTATATGCTTTTCACACAGTAATATAGGCAATATAAGCATTGTTTCACTCACCAAACACATCAACATACCTGACCTTTTCTGGCGACATTACCTGGTCATCATTTCTAACTGTTTCTTCCTCTAACGCTACGTAAACTTTGTCCTCCACATTGTCATCAATTGGGGAATCACTCTGGCCCTGAATTTCGTACCATGGCACAACATGTCTTTACTGGCCAGGTCACTGGTAACAGATGAATTGCCGAGACAATGGCATAAGGGGGGGGAGGTCATGTGGGGTAAGGCATTGTCCCTGCCTGGCATCTTGTAGAGGAAGGTGTCCCGTGTATACGTACCAAAAATCACGCACGAAAATTGAAAATTGTGCAAATTAGGGACCTTGCAATTCATGAGCATTTATATACATCTACGGGACTGACAGTGACAAAACGTGTGGACGTATATATACGTCAGTGGGATGCAGCAAGTTAGTATAGAAATACATATATGCAACCCTCAATAATTTACCCATGCTTTATAGTTATTACCCGAATCGATCTACTGTAACCTGAAAAGACATGATGAACCCGAGGAGACTGGAAAGGTCAGAAATTGGCCAAAATAGCCTTGAAAATGATCGACTTGGGTCTGATCATTGTTGAAGTGAACTACAGTAGCAAGAATGAATGAATGTAGAACTAAATGGACATGAGTGGACCTGAATTGACGTGACTAAGCCAAATGAATGTGAAGCTGCTGCTGAGCATACCTAACTGGATGTGAATGACCCTGAACTAACCTGGATGAACTAGGATGGATTTGAAGGACATGAATGGATTTAAATTACCTAAATGGATTTCGTTAGACACGAGTGGATCTAAATGGATATTATTTGCGAAAACTGATCATAAAAGGAACTGCCGACGCTAAAACAGATATGATTCGGTTTGACCAGATTTGAAGTGAACTTGAACGGACCTGATTTGTTCTGAATGAACCTGAATGGTCCTGAATGGGTTTGGATTCATCTGACTGAGCCGGACTGTATGTGAAGGACCTGAATGAATTGCCTGATTTGGAACTAGTATGATGTCAGTTCCCCTGAACTGACATTTGTGGACCATAACTGTTATTATTAGACCTGAAATGACAAACTTGGACTTTGATTGCCCTGACTGAGTATAAACATGATCAACGTGGAGCACAAAATTACCTGAGGTGAGCTTTTGACTTATTCGTACTTAGTACACACGGGTAAAAAAAACATAAGCCATTTCAACTGCTGTTTTGTTTCGAGAATCATGCCATCAGACGGTTATGCTGGCTGCCGGTTGACAGTTTACGGGTTGCTTGGACGACGCTGGTACGCGGTCAACGAACTCCCCTCCCCCCCACTCGTTCTAATCGTACATCTTCTTAATTACTGCAAACAGTAACATTTTTATAGCAGCAAGCATAAATGAGCGCTCGCCATCTCATGACCAAATACTTCAACCCAGATTAAGCTTTTGTGACAGTGGATCCATTAGTAAAGCCGAAATGGCTATGTTGATATTACAGTTTTTGAATAATCCTTGAAAATATAGATAGACAGATAGAAAGATAGAGAGAGAGAGAGAGAGATTGATATAAATATACAGGTAGATAGATATAGATTTAGATATAGATATACATTATCTTTATATATTTACATATAATATTGGTTGCTGTCATTAAATTTTCATTTGCTGCTTGTATTTTATGTATTTATACTACCTCTATGAAGTACTTTAGCCAGCGTTTGGTCGTAAGTATTTGGTGACACATAATCCCATTAAACACTGATAACAGATTATAAGTTCATGGCGTAGGTAACAAAGCACGTGCGCAGCAGCTACTAGGCAATTTATGCACTGCATTCGGATTCGATAACTCGCTTTCGTAACTAGGATATGTTTTTGCAGGATGGAGGCGGAGCTCATCAGAGTCTGGCCCTAATAGTGTGGAATATGGCTCACAAACTGGCGGATGATCCACTGCATAGTAACTAAAATTTGTTTTGGCACGACGGAAAAGGAAAGGACAGTGCAGAATCTCCCCATGGTTCATGCCCTTCCTGCAAAAACAAACCCAGGTTACGAGAGACGGTTGATGGTGAATGTGTTCGTAAATCTCAATCTACTGTAGGTTGCTAATTTACCCTCCAGGTCAGATATGTGATTCTCGTGGCAGTTTTATTAAATTTCAACATGCTTATATGTAGGAAAACCTCTTATTTATGACGGCCAGTTATAAAACAGGTGTTGGGACAGAAAAACACTTAGCCTTCTCCCTTCTTTACATACCGTATTCAGCGTGAAGGAAGAAAAGTCAACCTGCTTACATTTGCCATCATGCCTGTCAATAATTATGTCACAAATTGTGGGTTTGCGTCTGTGGCTTAATAAACGAACTTTATTTTTTCTGGTAAACACACACCTTCACATTTTAGGACTTAGTCTCACACACTTTGTTAAATATGACACACACACACACACACACACACAAGTACAGACGAAGTGGTATACAAATATTCTGTCCTCCTGAAAACCCCCAGACGTCAATGACTCACTCTTAACCGAATAAATTCATTTACAGTAGCAGCTGAATCAGTTCATTTAACAGTAGCAACCGATTTAATTCATTTAACAGTAGCAGGAATAGAGTACTAAAGTTGTCCCGACCATAAATGGGTTAGTGGTGGCAGTATTATTATTCACAGACTCCTATGACTCAAACTTAGCTTTAAAAAATCGTCTGGTGTTAGCTGGAATATAGTACTAGAGTTCTTCCGACCATAAAACAGTTAACTTGCCATAATATTTCCCTGTAACCCTAACAAGATATTAGCACTGAATATGGTGCTAGTCACGAACAAGTGTTATGGCAAGGATGTAATTGTAGAGCCTTATTTTGCCTTATTCTTCCACTGAAGTTTAAAAAGAGATTAACGTTAGAGCAGTACTTCTCTGTTACCATTTTTGAAGTACCTATGTATCAGAGGTCCAGGTGAATAATCATGTTTTTAATATTATTAACATAATAAAACACTTTCATGTAATTTAGAATATAGGAATAATTAGTTCTATGATATATAATGGAACTGTACGGAAAGTTAGTATCCTGAGCAAAATTGGAACATGATCTAAAGTAGATATTCTCTTCTCCTGTTAGTAAAGTGGTTAAAAAGGACACAAACTTCTGTTCCCCGCACTTCCCCCTTCTCAAGAAGACAAAATGAAACTCTTCTATTGCCAAAATTACCATTACTTTCCCTACATAAGCACAGATACTTTCGCGCTACCACCACCACTGTAGCACCATACCGTCCACCAGTAACTATTTCTAACATTCGTCTGTATCCCTCTGTCAACTCACCATTTGAACAGGCTAATGACAACAATCTGTGGGTACGTGCAGGGCAGCTTGCTAAATATATACAGTATTCATGTTGTTCATCATGTTGTCATGTTACCACTATTTAATCATGACGAGATCGCAGTGATATTATGCTATTTACTATAGTGTTATGAAACTCGCGTTACTTCAGCGATATGAGCACATAGAGAAGCTGGAGAAATTAGTTGTTTTTCTTGTTGATCATTTATCTCACTTCTCTACATTGTATCCAGGAAGTCGACAGGTTGGTATTACTACAGTAGCTAAACTTAATTTATAGTGGTAACTGGATGAAATGATATGTATTTTAGTCCTACTGCAGATTAAACAAGTGTTGCGACTCTCTCATTTCAGGTCTGTCGTTTGAGTACCAATGCACAATGATGTTAGTCATGGAAAAGTACGAAGGTTCTGTATTGTCACTGATTTTCAACCAAAAATTAACACAAGACTATGATGTGGGTGGGAGAGTGGGCTTTTTGAGTGGGTGAGCTTTGTGGGTTAATATGTGACTTCGCGGAGGACAAGACAGGTACTAAGCTGGGTGAGTGGGTAGGTATATGAATGGGTGGGTGGGTGGATGGGGGAAAAATTAGTCCACTGAGGAACTGGTCCATGGGGTAAACAAGTCCATGGGTGTAGTAGGCCCATGTGGGAAAAGAGGTCCATGAGGAATACATCCTTGAGTGAAATGGGCAGGGAGGAAACATAGGTCCAATGGATAATATAAGGGTCCATGGAGGAAGTAGGTGAATGGGAGAAAATTGGTCCTTGTGGGGATTCGATGTGTCCCCCCTCTGAAAAAATAGGTCCATAGGGGAAAATAAGTCCTTTGGGAACATCGCATGGATCTTTGAGGGGAAATTTGATCCACAGAGTGTAAACAGGTCCATCAGCGAATATCCTGTAAGTCCAAGAGAGAAAATAGGTCTAGATGAAAAAATGTCCATGAGATGCAAAAAAAATAGGTCCATGAAAGAATTAGGCCCTTTGGAGATAGTAGGTTCATGGGGAAAATTGTTTAATGGGGGAAGCGTGTCCACGGGGCAATACGTCAATAGGGAAAAAGGTCAGTGGCAGAACATACGGGAATATTGGTCTTAGGCAGTAAATGGTTCAATGCAGAAAAATGGGTCCATGGAGGGAAGATATGTCCATTGGGAAATTTGCTGTTTGAGAGATGACCCCTATGGGTGTGGTCGGAGTTCTGATGTGTTAGAATTCCACATTTTCTTTAGATGTAGCTTTGCAATACCTCTCCATTCCAATCAACCCTGTCTATCAATTTTGGATCTAACTTTTCACTTCTTTCTCATTCCCGTCATTTCTGTCTCCCCATATTTTATTTAAAATTACCCACACACTATTCTCCCTCTCCATTAGTCTTGTCCATCTCAATAAACCTTAAATCTTGCTTTTCACTTCTACATTCCCATCATTTTTGTCAGCTTATACTTTATATTCTTCCCTATTCCATCACATCCTTCCCAAAGGCTCCTACTGGTCATGTCCTTTTCTCCTAACCATTCCCGTGAATTATGTCCATCATTATTTTCTCTGTACAGCTCTGCCTCCTCCATTCCCATCAGTCTTGTCCACCTGCATTTTTTCACACCAGTTCTGTATTGATTATCACCCAGTCTTACAAGGCTGAGCGATAATGTTTTTCCCTCCCCTGTGTGTGTGTGTATGTGTGTGTGTGTGTGTGTGTGTGTGTGTGTGTGTGTGTGTGTGTGTGTGTGTGTGTGTGTGTGTGTGTGTGTGTCCGTTCCCATTATATCTCATGAACGGCTTGAGCTATCAACATGAAACCTTCATCAGGGTATCAATATATGGCCAAAATCTTGAACGAGTTCGAAAATGGGCACTAGGGGTCAAGGTCAAGGTCATCAAAACGGCTGCCAAAGGTCAACTAGTTTTTATCGCCCGCCTTTAGCACCATTATATCTCATGAATGGCTCGAGCTATCAACATGAAACCTTCAAGGTATCAAAATATGACCAAAATCTTGGATTTGGCCAACAGATATTCTGGTGGGCGATTAGCATTTAGCTACCAAAAGCATTTCTTTCATATTTGTTTTTAGCTATTCCTACGTTTCCTCTTCCCTATTCTCAACAGTTATGTCTGCCTTTTTTTTTTTTTTTTCCGTTAGTCTTCTTCATACATTAGTCATACCCATCCACATTTTCGTCAGACAGGCTTCTTCACCTCCTCCTTTCCTTCCCTATTAACCCGCGGCGTCCCATCGACGTACTTCCACGTCCTCACGTTTTGTCACTGCCAATCCCGTTGACGTACTTCATCGTCCTGCAATTGCAAGGTTCATAATTTCCACAATTTTCAAAATTCGCGCGAGATTTTCGATTCGCCCACGTACCCAAGCCTCCCCTACTTGCCGCCAGCCGGGCAGCGTCCCAGACCCCGCGTGACCTGCGCTCGCCCTTGTCTCAGTCACTCACCTGTTAGCAGTGACCCAGGTCAGACATGGCGCGGAAAGGTCTCTCAGACGACGAAATTGCATCCGCCCTGGAAGCCTTCACTGGAGATAGTGATTCTCCACTTGACGATGATGTGGTGGATCGCGATTACGTCCAGCCAGAGGAAGAAATAACAAGCAGTGATGAAGACGTCCCTTCGCCCCGGAAAAAGCGGTATGTAACATACCGTAACGCAAGGGAAGGCCAGCCTGCACCCCAACCACGTGCACGGCTATCTCTCCATCCCTAATCTGATGAGGACGAGGATGAGGACGATGAGGATGACGGCGGCTTAGGACGTGATATCGCCTCGTGGTTGGGTAAAGAAAAAATATCACCCAGAGGATCAAAAGGTGGGGCGAGAAGACATATCAGGTATGGTGCAAGTCTTTTGTCTGGGGAAGTGGAAAATGGTGTGGTGGGAGTGCTGGGTGAAAGGGAAAGTGGTGTGGTGGGAGCGCTGGGTGAAAGGGAAAGTGGTGTGGCGGGAGTGCGGGGTGAAAGGGAAAGTGGTGTGAGGGAGGCAGCACGAGTGCGAGTGATGAAAGGCGCCGCTCTCCACCTCCCCAACCTCCCCCACCACCCTCACCTCCCCACCCTGACGAAGGGGACGTTGGGGACGTGGCTGGAGACGGTGGTGTCTCGTGGAACTGGGAAGATGGGAGTAATTTTACTCCCATCATTCACCCTTTCACTGAGGAGTGGCGGTCTGGTTGCACGGCTCCAGGTGTGCATGTGGGTTCCTCTAGGGTGGATTTTTTCCACTTGTTCTTTGGGGAGGCGTTTCTGGGGCGCATAGTGGAACAGACCAATTTATTTTCACGAACACAGCGCCGTGAAAGTGAATGTTTGGGAACCACGAGCAGGCATTCCCAACAATTTGACTATCCCGTGACAATTTCAGAGATGTTCTTATTTTTTGCCCTGGTTCTCTTGATGGGTGTGGTAAGAAAAAACCAAATTCCTGCCTACTGGACAACTGACCCAATGATCCTCACACCTTTCTTTGGAAAGGTGATGAGTCGTAACAGATTTCAGCATATTCTCGGCTGCCTCCACTTTTTTGATGCAGAAGATCCAGCCAATGCAAATAACACAGATAAAATGAGGAGAATTAGGCTGGTATTTGATCATTTACGGGAAATGTTCCGCTCCTCATTTTATCCTTACAGAGACCTCATCATAGATGAGAGTCTTGTGTTGTGGAGAGGCAATATTTCCTTTCGGCAGTACATACCCAGCAAGAGACATCGTTTCGGGTTCAAGATCTTTGTTATGTGTGACTGTAAGACTGGTTATGTGCAAGACATAGTCTTGTGCATGGGCGCACAGACAGATATAACAGAAGATCGTAGTATAGGACTCTCTGGGGCCGTGGTGAAGACAATGATAGAGGAGTACCTTCATCGTGGTCATGTGTTGTACCTGGACAACTGGTACACTAGCCCTCTTCTCGCTAGGTTCCTCCACCAACACGACACCGGAGTCTGTGGTACAGTCAAGAGAAACCGTCGCCATATGGTCAAGATAGGGAGGAAACTTGACAAGAATGAGGTGGTTTTCTTCCAGGCCAATAACATCCTTGCCACCCTGTGGAACCACAACAGGGAAGTTTGCCTCCTATCAATTGTTCACAGCCCTCTGATGCACCGCACAGACTCCGTGGATCACCGTAGCGAGAGGAGGCGCAACGTCTGGAAACCCGAGTCTGTACTGGACTATAATCTGAACATGAGGCAGACTCGATGATTTCCAGTGATGACTGTGCCAGGACCACGATGAAGTGGTACAAAAAGCTCTTTTTCCACTTGCTCGATATCACGATCCTGAATGCACACTACCTGCACGCCATGACCACCGGAGTATCCGAGACCTTTGAGGGGTTTGTGAGGGAGCTGGCACGTGAAATAATCGCCAGGCATGCCCAGGACAGACCCACACACCGCACCCGCACCCCCATGGCTGCCCAGACTCCCCTACGCCTCGCAGGACGCCACTATCCTAGCACAATCCCTTCCGACCCAAACTGTCGTAAACCCCAGCGCCGCTGCCATGTATGCAAGCACTCGACAGTCAGACCATCCACTCAGAGAAAAGACACAAGGTACGAGTGTGTCGAGTGCAATGTTGCGTTGTGCCTTCAGCCATGTTTCAAAGAGTACCATAATTTCCTACACTACGAAACTGTGTGGGATGGCGATATGACGCTCATTATAATGGTAAGGCCAGTCAGTAGGTGCTAAGTCTTATATAAAGTTGAAATGGGTGTAATGTTTTCAGGAAAGTAATGTATAAGTTGAGAAATAGTGTAAGTTGAAAGAAGTGATATCAAAACTACACCCACTGTGTAAAGCTGCGAAAATATGATGCTCAGTATAACACTCTGGTCAGTAAATATGTGATAGCAAGAATATAAAGTGGAAACGGGTGTAATGTTAGCATGAATGTAACGTATAAGTTGAAAAATAGTGTAAGTTGTAATAATTGATGTCACGAGTACACCCACTGTGTAAATCTGCGAAAATATTACGCTCAGTAGAACATTCTGGTCAGTAAGTATGTGATAGGAATTATATAAAGTGGAAAAGGTTGTAATGTTAGTAGTAAGGTAATTTATAAGTTGAATACTAGTGTAAGATTAAACAAATTATATCGCGATAACACTCACTGTGTAAGTACGCGATAATATGATGCTCAGTAGAATCGTAAGGTCTGAAATTATGTGATATCAATTACATCAAGTGTAAACATGTGCAATGTTAGTGGAGAATTATTATATAGGTACAAAAATAGGTTGTAAGTTGAAATAGTAGTCATAGCGACTTCACCGTCTGTGTTATTATGCGCTATTATTACGCTAAATATTTACGTAAGGCCTGAAACTATCTCAAAACAGTTCTCAAAAGTGAAAAAGTGTATAATGTTATTAGGAAAGTATTATGTAAGTAGAAAAAACACAATACGAGTTGAAACAACAGTCACAGCAAGTTCACTCACTACGTAAATAAGCGCTAACATTACGCTAAATGTTATCGAAAGGCCTGTGAATACGTAAAAACAGTTCAGTAAAATGTAAAATGGTATAATGTTATTGTAGATGTATTATGTAAGTAGAAAAAATGATATGTATCATGATTCAGGAATGTTAGCGATTCATCGTGACCAGTCTGCCCGATTTTGCTCGTTTCGCACGATGGTACAATGCTTATTTCAGCTCTATTTTTGTATAAAATCCAATTTACTCTTTTATCACATGTTTTTATGTTTGTAATAAATACATATCTACTTACTTTCATTGGTTTCCCAGACTTATAATACCATAGAAAACGTGAGAGGCTCAGACCACCTACAGAGAACACGGTACAAGGTGTGACGAAGGTATACCTGTTTAGGCCACTTATGGACCCCGGTGAACAATTTCTTGGTGATTGACCATTGTTTCTGACCAAAAGCGAAAGTTTTAGCAAAAAAAATTTGGGTCCAAAAATGGTCGGGATTGGGGGGTACCAGTGGTGAAAAAGTGGTCGGGACGGGGCGGGTTAATTCTCTCCCTTCTTATTTTCCTTGGGTCTAAGCCCACACTACCTTTCCTCTTCCGTCAATCGTGCGCATCCAAAGGTCTGTCTGCAAATTAATCCCCTCCATATTTATGTGCATTAAATCTTGCCGTACGCTTGTCCCACACTAAAATAATCAGTCCTATCCGTCCCTTTTTCCCTTAATATCTGTCCTTGCACCCACTGTCATTCCCACTTCCATCACTCACAGTCATCTATATCATAATGATCCGATTTCTGAATGTTTGTTGGTTTGTCCGTTTGTGACCGTAACACAGCAAAAACGGCGCATTGTAGCGCAATTTTTGTTAGGGCAAGGTACCGCTAAAATGCTCTATCTTGAAGAATAAAACAAAATCCAGTCCAGTCGCGCCACCAGTTCCCAAGTTAGGACTCATTTCTGGACTTTTGACATCGAATCGAAAGGCCGCCTTCGGCGGTCTTTAAGCGAACCCTTAAATCTGTGCTGATCTAACTTCTCGTCTAATACCTCTGGTTTTTCAAGCCCTTGTTACTCTCCCGACAACTTTTATAAACAATTTCTTTACTAACCACTCCTTTCCACACCTCTCGCCGATGCTAATGTCTCTCACCCTGTCCTCACTTCCCTCACCCTATCCTCACCTCCTTCATCCTCCGCAGATCTCCCTCACATTGCTCTCGCCTTCCTGCCCTGTCTCCCTCATCCTGACTCATCCTGTCCTCACATCCTTCATGTTACACAGATCTCTCATATACTCTCCTCACCTCCCTGTGTGGCCTTTTTCATCCTACCTTTACCTCCTTCATCCTCTCCTGATCTCTCTCTCAATGCCCTCACGTCTCACCCTGTCCTCATCTTCTCTTTGCCCTTACCTACCTGGACCTCAAATAAACTAAGGACACTGACGCTGGAGTTATTACTTAGTTTGACTACTGCTCTACGTTGCTTCATCGGTCATTCCCCGGAACGCACAGCAGCAATCAACCCAAGATGCACCCCAGATCACACAACTGGACACAACGCAGGATGCACCGCAGGACACTACTAGGGGTACAATCCAGGGCACATCTTACTCCATCCCATAGGACACCATTGGACACATTACTGATCATACCACAGGATATGGTGGACCACACACTACCCCTCGCAACCCAACCCAGCCAACATATGTCCTCCCTGTGAAGGTGCTACTATGTCACTGTAATATCTAGTGACATGAGAAATAAAAAGCTACCGGTATTCAGTTTTATTTGTAGTCTGCTGAAATTTTTATTTACATTAGATTGATACAGTATTCATATTATGTTACGCCAAATGCCACCCACCACCCCATCCTCCCACACATAATGTATGGTTTTCTTGTGTCAGTCTAATTTCTAGTGACAGTGAAAAAAAAAATAGTTCTTTTCATTTCTGTCACAATGTCATCATTATCCTTATACGAATATACTGTATATACATTATGTGATGTGGGAGCACCAACGATTTATGGACATGAGGTACTTCACTCCCGTAGACTTCAGCGACTTTAGCAAAACACACCACACCACACCACACCACACCACACCACGCCACTCCAGCTATGCATCTACTTATTTACACTACAAATTACCTATCAGATTTTAAACCCATGATCAGCCAGAACCTGCTGCTAAAAAATAAATATCAAACGCCACTTTTATGCTTCCTATAATGGACTGATGTGATTAACGCACAGAGGGGAGGGAGGGTGGAAGGAGGGGGGAAAGAGAAGGAAGGTTATTAGAACACAGAAAATGGTAGATAGATAATAAGAGAGGGAGAGAGAGAGAGAGAGAGAGAGAGAGAGAGAGGGAGGGAGAGAGGGAGAGGAAGGGAAGAGAGGGAGAGGGAGGGAAGAGAGGGAGGGAAGAGAGGGAGGGAAGAGAGGGAGAGAAGGATCAGAGGGTTAACAGGATGATGGATATAAGAGGGAGTAGAACACTTTTAGTACTTGGAGACCCCCTAGTGTGTGTGTGTGTGTGTGTGTGTGTGTGTGTGTGTGTGTGAGAGAGAGAGAGAGAGAGAGAAAAAAAAAAAAGGGGGGGGGAGAGAGATAAACGAATGCGGAGTGAGACAGTAGCGGACCTATTTACCCCCTAGTGATCAAATTTCTTGCACTGCGGGAAGGAATGAGAGAGAATGGGGGGAGGGGGGAGAAGAGGAAGGTTGTTAAGGGAGGAAGAGAGAAGGAAGTTAAAGAGGAAGGACTGGGAACATAGGGACAGAAGTGCCTGGATATCCTTCTGTTGAGGCCACGTCTCACAGGATGCGGCGTCCTATACTAGGTAGAAGCCACAGACAGATAAAAGAGATGTACAGACACTCAGCAAGGTCGGGAAACATTAGAATGGTGGAAGAAGAGTAACTGATGACCGTGTACAGGTAGTGTAGATATTTAACCCTCTTTGGATTTGGATAACTCTAGTAATGTAATCCAGCTAACTCCAGATGATATATTTAGTTGAGAATGAATCATAGGAGGCTGAAGGAGGTATTGTTGATATTGTTGTCACCTCTCATTTTCAGGACAGATCTAGTATTTTATTCCAACTTATGCCAGTGGATATTATTCTGGTGAGGGTGACTTGGGAACCTGAAAGTGTTACGTCTGGTAGTGTATCGTTAACCATCTGACGATGACGAGAATTCTTGCGCTGTATTCCGTTAACCGCCAAAACATTTTATTCTGTTAAGAGTGAGTCATAGAAGCCTACGTGTTAACTTCTTCCCGAAGGCTCTCTCCTAAGCTAAATACAGGGAGTCCCATAAGTCTAGTATCATAGGAGAATAATGAAAAAGGCAATAATGAAGCTTTTACTCAAAGAACGTAATCATTGTTCCTGATACATAACTTCAGACTCTCCTCTGTGGAAAAAAGAGGATTATGCATATAGGATTGTTACTTGAATGCTCATCATATCAGTTTGTAGAGCTACCCACGCGTGGAAGAAATATCCTAGATCTTATACTGGCGACGTCAGAAAACTTAGTTCATAATTGTTCAGGTAGGAGAAGAATTTACTACTAGTGATCATGGCATAGTCATATTCATCCTCATTTTCTGCAATACCGACCAAAACCGTAGTTACGAGAATATCGCAGACCACAAGAAAGCCGACTTTCACAAAATAAAGCTAACTTTACGTAACAATGAATGGGAACCAATTACTGAAAGTACAAATATACACACAGCATGGACAGAGTTCACAGAAATCCTTAATAAGGCGGTTAAGGAATGGGTACCGATGCATAATAGAAGACCAGTGAAAAGTAATAAGCCAAAATGGTGGAACAGCAATATTAAGAGAAGTCTTTCAGCAAAGAAACTTGCTTATCAGAAATTCAAAGCCACTGATAATGAGGAGGATAAAGATATCTACCATAACTTACGTCGAAATGCTAAAAAGTTAATAAAGTAAAGTAAGGAAGGCCTTGAAGTGCATACTGCAAGCATTAGTAAATCAAACCCCAAAGAATTTTTCAGTTATATCAGAAATAAGAAAATATTTACAAGAACAATAGGACCACTAGTATCAACAGATGGTGAGCATACAAATGATGAAACTGAGATGGCTAAGATTCTTAATACTTTCTTTACATCTGTATTTACAGTAGAAAGTTCATGCTCGATCCAAACATTGTCCTCCGCACTCGTAGATGAAGACAACACACTCAAAGAAATTATTATCAGTGAGAGAGATGTACTTCTTGCGCTAAATAAATTAAAGATCGATAAAACACCAGGGCCAGATAGAATATCTCGTAGAGTCTTAAAGGAGGCAAAACACAAAATAGTGAATCCCCTAGCACATATATTCAATATCTCTTTCAGAAGTGGTACTGTACCAAGTGGCTGGAAATTAGCAAATGTAACTCCAGTATTCAAAATGGGAGACAAATCTCTACCCAGCAATTACTGACCAGTAAGCTTGACATTAGTTATTTGCAAGTTGTTAGGAACCATAATGAGAGATAAATTGGTCAAGCATTTAGAACAGAAGTCTCATCAAAGACTTTCATTACGTATTCCAAAATAAGCGTTCATGTCTTACTAATCTACTTGATTTTTTCAGTGATATTATCAACATGTACGACAGCACTAAATCAGTCAGTGTCATTTACGTTGATTTCAAAAAAGCATTTGATAAAGTTCCACATACTCGACTTGTCGAGAAACTGTGCATCTATGGTATCGGTGCCAGTGTACTAAGATGGATTGAAAGCTGGCTTACGAATCGTAAACAAGAAGTTGTAATCAATGGTAAGGAAACAGACTGGAAAAATGTTATAAGTGGAGTACCGCAAGGCTCGGTTTTGGGTCCTATATTATTCTTGATTTATACAGACGACATTGTTGAAGGCATGTTTTGTACAATATCAAAATCTGCTGACAATACGAAGATTGGAAATAGAGCAGATACCCCAGAACAAAGAATACTGATTCAAAGGGATCTTTCTAAATTGCTTAATTGGGCTGAAAAATGGCAAATGGATTTTAATATTGATAAGTGCAAAGTTCCACATATTGGGAGTAAAAATGAAAAATTTGGAGATACACGAATCATTCTCAACTCATGAATGTAAACCATGAAAAGGATCTGGGAATAATCGTAACAGATGATCTGAAGCCAAGTAAACAGTGCACAGAAGCCATAAAGAAAGCTAACACTCTAGCTGGATTTATAGGTAGAGCATTTGAGTTCAAATCTGAAAATATAATTCTTACGTTGTGCAATTCCTTAGTGTGTCCACATCTAGAGTACTGTTTGCAGTTCTGGTCACCGTACTACAGGAAACATTTAGAGAAATCAGAGAGAATGCTGCAACGAGTAACAAAAAAGATACCCAGACTGAGGAACAAATCATTTGAGGAGCGATTAAAAGAGATAAAGTTATTTAACCTGTCAATGCATAGACTACTGGGGGATCTAATTCAGTGTTTAAGAGTATTAAAGGAATTGATAATATGGATGTTAACAAGCACTTTGTAATTGATTGTTCGAACTATGCCACAGTTTAGGGATACAAGATTATTGGAAAGCATATCCAGTCCAATGAAGCCAAGCATTATGTCTTTAACAGGGTTGTTAACATGTGGAATAAACTGCCTAGGGACGTCGTTGGCTGCAGTACAGTGAGGACATTCAAATCTCCAGCTAAACACCTTCATGACTCAGTAATAATGTAAGCTATGCAAGAGAGTTAGGTGGAGGTCTGAGTCTGGTGAATGCTGATGGTAGAGAGTGGAATCTGAATCAGCTGCTGTTTGCAGATGATACTGCACTGTTGGCTGATTCAGAGGAGAGATTGAGACAGTTGGTAGAGGAGTCTGAAAGGGTGTGTGAAAGGAGGAAATTGAAAGTAAATGAGAATAAGAGTAAAGTGATGAAGTGTACAAGTTTGGTAGATGGTACGAGGATGAATATAATTTTGAATGGTGAGTTGCTTGAGGAGGTAGAGTATTTTAAGTATTTATGGTCATATGTTGCTGTGGATGGAAGAATAGATGCAGAAGTGAAGTTTAGAATGAATGAAGTATGTAAGGTGCTGGGAGGAATGAAAAAAGTGTTAAGATGTCATTCGTTTAGAATGGATGTAAAGGGAATACTTTATGAGGCTGTTGTTGTAGCGACTGCATTATATGAGGTTGAAACATGGAATATGGGTGTAGCAGGAAGGAAAAGTTTGAATGTAATGGAGATGAGGTGTCTGAGGAGTATGTGTGGAGTGACGCGTATGGATCGAGTGAGAAATGATGAAGTGCAAAGGAGAACTGGAGTTGTTCGGGAGATGGCTGATGAAGTTGAGCAGAGGGCGTTGCAATGGTTTGGGCATGTGGAGAGAATGGATGATGAGCGTTTGATGAAAAAGATAACTGGATCGGATGTGAGAGGTGTAAGGCTGAGAGGAAGACCACGAATAGGATGGATGGACAGTGTGAAGAGAGTGTTGGATGCGAGAGGGATGTCTATTGTGCAAGGAAGAGTGGCTGTGCGTGATAGGAATGGCTGGGGAGAAACTGTGAATGAATAAAATGATAATGCAGCCCTGAGGGGATATTCACCCTCATTTGGTCTAATCAGCTGATCAGGTCAGGCACAGGTAATGGGGATGGGTCCATTATGATGTGTTGGGCCCTGCTGCGGATGTCGCTGATTGCACTGCGCAGTTGACCCTCATGGGGTGTGGTGCGGTAAGGATCTGCCCCTTCTCCCTTTGGAGTTAAGATGCGAATGAATGTGTGTGTGTGGATGAGTAAATTGGGAGTGTGTCGTTCTGTCTCGGCTACCTCTCTTTCTTTGGGGGAAGCAGCCTAGGTATATAGATAGATTATTTTTCTCTATTTCTCTATTTCAGATCGTGATGAAGCTATAGCAGGGAAATACTATGTAATTAATGATAACTGTAGCTTATTGACACTTGTGTATAGATGCAGTAGGACAGAATATAGTTTACCACTTTTCAGTCTTTCCTATGAAAATTCCATGTCAGCTTTTCCATACTGAGGGTGGGGACATGGAATGTGAGAGGAGTGAATGATAAAGTGAAAGAGAGAGAGAGATTGTTCAGGTGCTTGAAGATGCAGGGGTGGATATATGTGGATTGACTGAAACTAAATGGGAAGGTGAAAGGATGAGAGAATGGGAATACGGTTTAGGAATATATGCGGAAGTTAATGAGAATGAGAGGGCAAGAGAGGGAGTATGTCTGATGATAAGCAACAAGTGGAGGGAGAATATAAGAGAGTATGGAACAGTGGGTGCAAGGACTGTATGGGTGAGGATGAAAGTAGGTATACAAGCGTGGGCGATTGTGTGTGCATATGCGCCGACAGAGGACCGAGTGGCAAGAGTGAAAGATGAGTTTTGGGCGAGTGTAGAAGCATGTATGGACAAGTTTGAGAGGAGTGAGAGAGTGTTTTTTGATTGGAGACATGAATGTCACTACGAGTGGACGGAGTGGTTGGTCAGTGGGGTGTGCCAGCTGAAGTAGATGGGAATGGTAGTGCTCTGGTGGATATCTGTGCTAGTAAGGGGTTGGCAATAGCCAACACCTACTTTCGGCGTACGATGATCCACAGGTATATATGGAGGGTAATGAGGAGGATGGATGGTGAACTTGTTGAACGAAAGGCAATGATAGACTATGTGTGTGTGGATGAGCGAATGAGAAGACAAGTGTTGGATGCAAGAGTGTGGAGAGGGTGGGGGAGTGGAATCTTTGACCATCACTTAGTGATGGCCAAGGTAAGGCTGCAAAGAAAATGATTGAAGAGACGAAGGGGAAGACAGGAGGAAACAGTTCCTGTGAGAAGAGTGGAGACATTGTACGACAGTGAGAAAATGGCAGAGTATAAGAGCATAGTGGAAGAAAGATTGGGAAGGTATGAGTTAGGGCAGATGGAAGGTGTGGAAGACGTATGTAAGATATTCACGGAAGAGATAGGCGCAACGTGTGAGGTGGTTTGTGGATTAAGGAGGAGATGCAGGGGTGTGCAAGGGACAGCATGGTGGAATGAAGAGGGGAAACGAGCTGTGGAACAAAAGAAGAAGGCATATAGTGAATGGTTAGCGAGTAGAGGTAGGGGAGAAGATGAGAGAGAGAAGAGAGAGGTATATGTGAGCAGGAGAAGGGAGGTGAAGAGATTGGTGAAGGATAGTAAGAAGAAAGTGGATGAAGAGTTTGGGAGGAAACTGAGTGTGAAATGAAGGGAGAGTAAGAAATTATTTTGAAAGGAGGTAAAGAAGGTAAGGCAATGTGAAAGGGGTAATAGTAGGGGAGTGAAAGATAGGAATAATAGATTGTTAGTGGAGAAGAGAGAGAAATTGAGAAGATGGAAGGAGCACTTTGAGGATTTGTTGAATGTAGAGAGTGAGAGCAGTGCGAGTATAAATGGTTAGGGAATGGCTGGGAGAAGAAGAGATGAGAGGAGGGAGGAAGATATCAGTTGGGCAGAAGTAGTGGAAGCAATGAAGAAGATCAAGATGGGAAAGCCCCCAGGAATTGATGGAGTGTGTGGTGAAATGCTGAGGTATGGGGGTGAGATCGTAGTGGAGTGGAGTGGATGTGGAAGTTATGTAGATTAGCATGGGAAGAGGGAAGGGTTCCGGAGGACTGCAAATCAGGTATAATTGTTCCTTTATACAAAGGTAAAGGGGAGAGAGAAGTATGTGGTAACCATAGGGGTATGTGCCTTCTTAGTGTGACTGGAAAAATATATGGTAGAATACTCATTGATAGGGTTAGGCATATAACAGAGGAGCTATTTGGAGAAGAACTATGGGGATTTAGGAAGGGAAAAGGGTGTGTAGATCAGATAATTGTTCTAAGATGTTTAGCGGAGAAGTATCTAGAGAAGGGAAAGAAAGTGTATGCTGCCTTCATGACTTGGAGAAAGCGTATGACAGAATAGATAAACAAGGTATGTGGAAGGTATTGAGAATATATGGAGTGGAGGGGAAATTGTTGAGTGCTGTGAACAGTATGTACGAAGGAGCTAGGGCTACGGTGCGAGTGGATGGTGAGCTGAGTGAGTTCTTTGATCTCAGTGTGGGACTGAAACAGGGTTGTGTGATGTCTCCATGGCTGTTTAATATATACATGGATGGGGTTGTAAAGGAGGTGCAAGGTAGGGCAGTGGATGTGGAGGTGGCTCTGATGAATGAGGGTGAGATTTGGAAGATTCCGGTGTTGTTGTTTGCTGATGATACAGTATTGTTGAGTGAAGATGAATGGGAGTTGCAAGGTTTGGTGAATGAATTTGGGACAGTGTGTAGGAAGAGGAATCTGAAAGTTAATGTAAACAAAAGTAAAGTTATGGTGTTTGAGAGGAATGAAGTCACAGAATGCACAGTGAGGTTGAATTGTGAGGATATGGAGAATGTGAATGCATTCAAGTACTTGGGTAGTGTGATGAGCAAGGATGGAACTTTGGGGGATGAAGTGCTTGAAAGGGTACAGCAAGGAAGGAAGTTTGTAGGTTCACTGAAAATAGTGATGAGAAATAGGGAGGTGAGTATGGAAGTTAAGAAGTCACTGCATGATAGTATTGTGATCCCTACCCTGATATATGGAAGCGAGGCATGGACCTTGAAAGAGGGGAACAAGTCAAGAGTGAGAGCAGTGGAAATGAGTTACTTGAGAGGAGCATGTGGAGTAACATGGAGAGACAGGTTGACGCATGAAGAAGTGAAAGAACGTTGTGGGGTGGATGTGGATGTGGTTGAGAAGATTAGGAGAAATACACTGAGGTGGTTTGGACATGTGGTGAGAATGGAGAATGAAAGACTGACTAAGAGGGTGTATGTAGGTGAGGTGGAGGGAAGGAGAGGGAGAGGAAGACCGAAGATGAGGTGGATGGATGGAGTTGAGTGGTATATGAGCGACGGGGGAGTGAGTTGAGGAAAGGGTAGTCAAATGGTGGGTGACAGAGTAACTTGGAGGCGTTTTGTCTCCGGCCACCCTTTGTGGGATTAGGGCGTCGGGGTATAGATAGGTAGATAGATGGTGGTCCTTCTCACTTACTTTCTGCCAGCATTGACTGGAGGGTTTGGTGGTTGGGGGGGGAGCCATCTTGCTTTATTAACCTTGCCTTCAACTTGTAGAATTAGATATCATAGTGATAGTCTTCTTTGTAACAAGCAGTCTCAAAAGGACCCGTAGGTCTGTTGCTGTTTGCTTTCTAACAGGTGTAACTTTTTGTGACAAGTTTAGACGTGCATAATACAGTAGCTAAAGCGGAGCCCTTGAGGGCCAAGATTAGATATAATCTTGTCAACATGGAGGAAACATGGTACAGTAGCTAATTACAGTACAGTTGTTACTTTTACTACCATATCATATTAGCAACAGTGGGCCTGATGGGTGGACGGATTGGTGGCGTGGGTAGAGCGGGTGGGACGAGTGGGCAGGGTTGGTGGGTGGGTGGGTAGTGGGAAAATGGCTCCATAGTAGGAATAGATCCATGGGAATTATATCCCTAGGGAAATCTGCCCAAGGAAAAACATAGGTTCATGGGTAAAATGGTATCCCGGAGGTCTTCTCCCGCTGGGGGAGTGGCCACTATGCACAATCATAGGATTTTACCCATGCAATACCCGGTACCCCAGTATGTGTGTATATATATATATATATATATATATATATATATATATATATATATATATATATATATATGGTCCCTGGCGTTGCCGGGACAAAAAGGCGAACACTCTACTGCTATTTGTTCTAGTTCAATCTTTCTTTCTACTTCAGAAAAACCATGTACCTCTTCTGCTTTTGAAGAGGGATAGAGGTCCAGCAACTTCCTATTTCAGCTTTCGCAGACTAACGCATAGTATTTGTGTACACTTGCTTACTATTACCAGTGACCTCAAATGACCTCTGACCAGTGACCTCAAATGACCTCGGAGGTCAACCTCCCATAGCATATGTCCGAAATGGAGGTCATGTTAGTCTTCGTGCCCAAAACTGTGTTGCTGGATCCAGTCATTCGAGCGTGTATTACCAGTGACCTCAAATGACCTCGGAGGTCAACCTCCCATAGCATAGGTCCGAAATGGAGGTCAAATTAGTCTTCGTGCCCAAAACTGTGTTGCTGGATCCAGTTATTCGAGCGTGTATTACCAGTGACCTCAAATGACCTCGGAAGTCAACCTCACATAGCATATGTCCGAACTGGAGGTCAAGTGAGTCTCCATGCAGAAAATTGGGCTGCTGAGTCCAGTCGTTCAGGCATGTATTACTGGTGACCTCGAATGACCTCTTACCAGTGACCTCAGCTGACCTCGGAGGTCAACCTCACATAGTCTATGTCCGAACTAGAGATTATATGAGTCTCCATGCCAAAAATTGGGCTGTAGGGGTACTCGGCGTTGCCCGGGCCAAAACGGCGAACACTCTACCACTGACCTCAAATGACCCAGATCTGGATTTTCACCCAGTTAAACCAACCTTGGGTCACCCTGATTCAGAATATATATGGATATGGGGGTCTCTGGCCCTTGTTTTCGCCGTGATTGAAGGACGCACAAACAAACAAACAAACTATGCGGCTCTTTTATATATACAGATACAGTAAATGTAGGGGGAGAGAGAGAGAGATATCCCTTCCAATACAAACTTCTCTTAAAAGCTGCACTAGCCTATTTTATTCAGGCTAATGTCAGAAGATTTTGCTCAAGTACGAGACGTCCTAGTGATGAAAGCCTTCAATACTAAATCGAGTTTCCCTCTCAGATGTTATAAGCTACCGCCAGGGGTCACAGCAGTCAAAGGTTTTAAACATTCTTCTCTCTCTCTCTCTCTCTCTCTCTCTCTCTCTCTCTCTCTCTCTCTCTCTCTCTCTCTCCTTTTTTCTTTATTTCTCTCCATCTTTCTTGCCTTCTTTCCGTCGCTCAAACCTTCTTAATATCCCCTTACTTCTCGCCTCTCACACTCTCTCCATTTCTCAATTATTTTCTCGGATATATAAGGTGACACTTTACCAGCCGCGATAGCGAAGCTAGTATTGTTTTCAGTTTGTTTGTGTGTGTGTGTGTGTGTGTGTGTGTGTGTGTGTGTGTGTGTGTGTGTGTGTGTGTGTGTGTTAGCACAATAACTTCGCAACTGCTCAAGATATCATCAGAAAATTTAACAGGTGTGTAATATTGAAAAAAATCTCCAACAAGTTCGAAATTGGTGAAAGTAGGTCAAGGTCTATGTGTCTGTTACCACGATAACTTTGTAACCGCTCGAGATATCATCACAAAATTTTACGTGTGTGTAGTAGGGATGAAAATCTCCTACGAATATTGTTTTGAGTTTGTCTGTTTGTTTCCATGTTTGTGTCCGTTAACACGATAACTTCTCAGTCGCTCAAGATACCATCATAAAAATATCCAGGTGTTTAGCAGGAATGAAAATCTGAGTTCGAGATTGGTGAAAATAGGCCATGGTGTGTGTGTCATTTACCACGATAACTTCGCAGTCGCTGTAGACAGCAT
The DNA here is from genome assembly GCF_032717465.1 of Coenobita brevimanus. NCBI lineage: Eukaryota > Metazoa > Arthropoda > Malacostraca > Decapoda > Coenobitidae > Coenobita > Coenobita brevimanus. Next base: position 13,143,265 of record NC_137056.1, on the reverse strand, counting down.
CACCAAATTTTTCAGGTGTGTAGTAGGGATAAAAATCTACGAGTTCGAAATTGGTGAAAGTAGGTCAAGGTCAAGGTCATAGTCCGACTCGCGCTAGATATGTATTGGCTCGAGGCTGGTGTGATTCCTCCCTTGGGTAAGCCTCTAGTCTTTTTGTTTGTTTGTTTGCTTGTTTGTTTTTTGCTTCCACTATACGGTTTAATTCAACAAATGGGGTCCCTCTTCAAATGAAAGGACTAATGAAAGCTCTGTATCCAAGAGCTAAATATCCCAAAGCTCTATATCCGATCTTTCCAGTTCAAAACGTCTCCTTTAAGCTGAATTATATCGTCTGTGGGTGGCAAGAAATGAGCAGGAAAAACGTCCCCGGGAGGAGCCGGTGGTGTAATGGTTAGCACGTCTAGCACGCAACTGGAAAAACCTGAGTTCCTTTCCCGGGCCGGTCAGGCTCTTGGACAAATTTGTGTGTGTGTGTGTGTGTGTGTGTGTGTGTGTGTGTGTGTGTGTGTGTGTGTGTGTGTGTGTCTCTCTCTCTCTCTCTGTCCATCAAAAAGAACAAATGAGTGACCTGAATGTAGGTCGATTGTGACATATTCTAAGATTATGACTTAAGAAATACGTATGTCTGCCTCAGTGACCTATCTGCTTTAATGACATGCCTTTTAATGATTCTCGTGCAGTCGATAGGCAGAAATCCCAAGCCTTCTTCATCTTATTTCCTTGGGGTGAAGGGGTTAAGTCTCTATTCCCATGTATCTCTCATTTTCACATTTTATTTTTCCTTCTGTGTCACACAAGGGGAAATGAAACCACTTTAAATACAGCTTTTTCCATTCTTTATATAACCAGCATACAAAACCAGAAAATGTAGGTAAATTGGGGTGTATATAAAACTGAATAATTGGTAAATACATGAAATGTGCATTAAAATTTTGCTCAAAAAATGGTCAAGTAAAAACTGAGACCTTGACAAACAAACAGTTAACAGTGATGGAAGGAAGGGAGAAGAGACTGGGGAGGGTAGGTGGTAAGGAAGGAAAGAAGGAAGGAGAGAGAAGGAGGAAAAATAGACGAGTGGGAAGAGGATGGAGGGAAAATGAAAGGGAGAAAAGAGGAGGCAGGGAAAATGAGAAGGAAGAAAAGGAAAAAGAAGAGAAAAGGAACGCAGAAATTCGAAAAGGGGTAAAAAGTAAAGGGGGGAGAGAAGGAAGTAGATGGGAACAAGGGGAAAATAGAAGAAAATGAAAGAGAGTTACAGATCAGGGAATGATAGAGAGGGTAGGAAAATGAAACGAGATAGGGGAGGGAAAATCCAAATTAAGTAAGACGAAAGGGAAAGTTGGAAATGCAGAACAGAGAGTAGGAGAAATAATAGTGAATAAGAATTTAAGTATAAAGCGTACTTATTTTGTTTTAAACTGCTTCTAATCTCATTACTGATGAATTGGTAATACTGTAGTTCCTTGGAAGAGATTTTTGTCTTCTGCAGCTTTTATTTCAAGTGGCTCATTGGCACAGATGGCTAATTCAGAGTCTCTGCATCACTTCATTACAATTTTCCGTGACAAGCGCCATATTCTAGTGTTCACTTCTCTTGTAGGTCCTTGGAAGAATATGAGAATACGACTCACCACCCTGTTCATATACCTTTCTTTGTGTAACAGCACTGTATTGCAGTGTTTATTCTTTATTACACCTCAGCATTCAAGGTGGAGAGACGACAATTTCGGGTCAAGTTAAAATGGACAAAGTGTTACAGCCAAGAAATAGGTCCATCAATTACTGTAGTTCTGTAAAAAGGACCTTCTGTTAGCCTTACTAGACTCCCTACCACTCACTTTTATCGGCTCGTTTTTTGCAGTGGACACGTTTGTTTCCTCGTATGTTATTTATGTGTCGATGGCCAAAGGAATATAAGTAACATGCATGGGATTATATTTTTGCTGTACTGTGCAAAAACAAAAATCGCTAAAGAAAAAGGAGTTAGTGAGTCTCGATATTCTGAGAGAATATTGCTCTAGAAATTTCATGTATTAGAAATAGATGCTGATGAGAAATATGTATGCATAAGAAATAGCTATATATATATATATATATATATATATATATATATATATATATATATATATATATATATATATATATATATATATATATATATAAAAAGTTATACATAAGAAACAGGTATACGTAAAAACAGGTATTCATAAGAAACAGGTGCCGGGCATACATAAAAACAGATATGCATAAGAAATAGGTGCCGAGCATACATAAAAACAGGCATTCATAGGTGATACGTAGAAAGAAATAGATATAGTTAAGAATAAAATACTCGTGAGAGATAAGCGTACATAAGAAATACCGTAGCTTCTCATGAAAAGATACACATGAAAAATAGATGCATAGGAGATTCGTACAATAAGAAACAGATAGACGAAATAATAGTATACATAACATTTTTAACAGAACTAGAATGGGAGAGACTGACGTGTTAAAAATAGGGAACATGATATTGACTATACTGGTTTGGTTAAGACAGAACTTGATAATGAAGACTGTATAATAGTGGTACAATTAGGTTTTAGGGTATGGTAAATATTCCTAGAAAACTATTTCAAGGATATTGTTTATAAATGTAAGTTATGATGATCAGATTTACGAGAGTTACTTTAATGTCCTTTAAAAATAACCCTGTTCTTTTGACATGTCTTTTCTATCAGCACATTCGTCCTTTTGAATACATCTTGCAGTTTAAAAGCTATCTCACTGAACATGTATTTTGAACATAATTCTTCTTTGAACATATCTATCTTTTGAACACTTCTCTTCGTTGAACATTATACTTCTTTGAACATTTTTTCCTCCACCTATCCCTTAACCCCATCCACCTCCTTACATCTTCCTGCCTATCCCTTTGTCCGTAAAACATCACTTGAGCATTCCTAAATATCCCTTTACTTATCCACCTATCACATAAATCTCCCTTCTGTCCCTTGAATCTTTTCCCCTATCTCTGGAGTCTGTCCCCCTATCCCTCAGTCTATCCACCTATCCCTTAAAACTATCTGCCTATCCCTTCAGCCTATCCACCCATCCCTTCAACCTGTCCACCTGTCCCTTAAAACTATCTACTTATCCCTTGAACCCACCCACCTAGTCCTTCAACCTATCCACCTATCCCTTAAACCTGTCCACCTAGCCCTTCAACCTGTCCACCCAACCCTTAAAACTATAGACCCACCCCTTCAACCTATCCACCTATCCCTTAAATCTATCCACCTATCCCTTCAGTCTGTCCACCTATCCCTTTTTGTTATCCACCTATCCTTTAAACCCATCCACTTAACGCTTAAACCTGTCCACCTATCGCTTAAACTTATTCACCTATCCCTTGAACCTACCTACATATGATTTAAGCCTATCCACCTATCATCTAAGCCTATCCACTTTTCCCCTGAACCTATCCACCTGTCCTTTGAGTCTCTCGATCTATCCATTAACCTTCCCTATCCCTTGAGTGTAGCCCATGAACCTTACTAACTGTCCCTTGATCCTGTTCACCTAGCCCTTAAGCTCATCGGTGTATTCTTCAACCCTACCCTCCATACTGTTTACCCTTCTATCCATCTGTCTACTCCTCGAATCGTCTATCCATGTATTCCCTCAGCCTATCCCTTAACGTTACCTGCCAGTCCCTTAAACTCACCCATATGTTCTTCAAGCCAACGACTCCTCTCTACCTATCCATCTATCCCTTCCCAAACACATTACTCTTGCCTCTATCCATCAATCCCTGTGCCACACCAGTCCTGATAACCTTTCCCCGTTTATCCTTTGAACCTGAAGATTGGTCGAGCCTGCATGTGGATAGTACAGCAGGCTAGGCGACCTCCAGCATTCCCAGTGGTTAGGCTTGTCTCATGTCCACCTAGCCCCAGATCGTCCACTCCGGCGTGCACCTGAGGATAGGAGGAGGTGTGTAAATAGGTTGATTGTTGGATGGATAGTTGATGGCGTGGATAAATGGTGATATAAGATGGTTAGGGAGATAAGCAGGTAGATCAGTGGAGGAACAGACGTTTACGTGGATAGGTGTATGGGTCAGTGGGTAGATAAATGATTGGGTGGATAGGTGTGCGGGTCGGTGGGTGGATAGGTGGGTGGTTCGGTGGGTGGATAGGCGAATGTGTCTCTGGATGGATAGGTGTATAGGTCCGTGGATAGATAAGTGTATGGGTCGGGGCCTAGATAGATGACTGGGTGGATAGGTGGATGTGTCGATGGGTGGACAGAGGATTGGGTGGATAGGTGTATGGGTCGGTGGGTGGTCAGATGACTGAGTCGATAAGAGAGTGGCTAAGTGGGTGGACAGATGATTGGGTGGATAGGTTGGTGATAGATATGTAGACAGATGGATGGATTGATCATGAACAAATTGGTGAATAGATGATTAATGCCCAGATAAAGAGTTGGATATATGGATGGACAGATGGGTGGATAGATGGATGAGTCGATAGATGATGGAGTGAACAGATGATGGACAGCTGAATGACTGGATAGATAGACAGACGGATTCTGTGAATGACTGGATGTGTATCCAGTAACTACTAATGGATTAGTAAATGGATGGAGGAATGATTGAATAAGTGAAATTCTATCCATCTATCTATTGCCAGACGCCTCAATCTCGTTCGGGGTGGCCACAAACAAATCGCCTCCACGTCGCCTTGTCCCCTACCATTTCACTGCCCTGCTCCCAACTCACACCCCACTCTCCCATATACCTCTCCAGCCCATCCCTCCATCTCATCCTCGGCCTCCCCCTCCCTCTTCTCCCCTCCACCTCACTCACATAAACTCTCTTCGTCAGTCTTTCACCCTCCATCCTCTCCACATGGCCAAACCACCTCAGTGTATTCCTCCTAACGCTTCCTATCACATCCACATCCACACCACAAAGCTCCTTTATATCCTCATTTGTCAGTTTGTCTCTCCATGTGACTCCACAGGCTCCTCTTAAATAACTCATTTCCACTGCTCTCACTCTTGACTTGTGTCCATCCAGCAACGTCCAAGCTACACTTCCATACGTTAGAGTTGGTATCACAATAGTGTCATGTAGTAACTTTTTCACTTCCATGCTCACTTCCCCGTTTCTTATCACTGCTTTCAAAGAACCAGCAACCTTTCTTCCCTGCTGTACCCTTTCAAGCACTTCACCCTCCAAACCTCCATCCTTACTCATCACACTACCCAAGTACTTAAACTTACTCACATTTTCCAATTCCTCACCATCCAACCTCGCTGTACATTCACTGATTTCACCTTTCTCACAGACCATCACTTTACTCTTCCCTACATTCACCTTTATATTCCGTTTCTTACACACTCTCCCAAACTCATCCACCAAGCCTTGCATCTCTCCTTCGTCTTCACTCAACAACACAGTATCATCTGCAAACAACAGTACAGGGAGTTTCCAAACACTACCCTCCCTCACCTGGGCCACTCCAATATCCAATACCCTACCTTGTACCTCTTTTATTACCCCATCCATGTAGTCTTTATCATTCTTTTTCTGTGCCTGGCCTCCTCTCTTCTTATTTCTCCCATCTTTCCTGTCACTTCTTATTGCTTTTCTTTCCTTTACAGGTGGCTTTACATTGAGTGACGAGCCAAATAGTTTCCTGCAAGTCAAGAAACCATTTGCAACGCTGGGTGGTAACCATATAACCAAACCATACGTGCTCCCTATGTGTCAGCAAGTGGGTTGGTGGAGGGTTAGTGCCCCTCCCCGTAAAACAAATAACTCAGAGTCAAATGGCCACCCCTTACGGGATTATGGCGTCTGGCAATAGATAGTTAAACAGACGGTTAATAGTGTGAATATATGTTTGAGTATGTTCACTGCGGGAGATGAGCTGATAGATGGATCCATGGATGAGTGGATGGGTGGATAGATGGATGTATGGACGGTTGAATAGGTGGTTGAGTGGATGTGTAGATAGATGGATGTGTGGATTGGTAAAAGGCTGGCAAGTCAAGTGCGTGAATGCATATACAGGCAAATATTTAATGTGTGGGTGTATCACTGGATGGATAGGAGGTAGCCGCCGTGGTCAGTGGGTCAGAGCGCACGCCACTGACCATGGGATTGAGTGTTTGATCCCACCCAAGGGCTACTGGTTGTCATCAGGAAAGGGATTCGGTCGCAATGTGCTATAGGCTCCAACAAAAGTGCTCTAAACAAGGACACAGAAGAGTAGATGGATGAGTAGGTGAAAAAGTGATTGGATATATAGCTAACTTAGCGAATAAACTTGTGGATAAGCGAGTGGGTTAGAAAAGTCAGAGAGGAGTTAATGGATGGAGTGATGAATGGATAGACAGGATGAAGTAAAGAGTGAATTTAGAGTATCAATGATTGTGAATAGGCAGGAAAGTGGATGGGTCCCGTCTGCATTATACTCGTATTTTAGTAAACCTGGTGTTCTCGACTAAAATAAACAAATCTGTATAAAAGCTATCATCATCCTGATCTCTTTTCCCACCTAAGAATGGGGTGAGGTAGGGTCCAGAAGGCATGGAAAATGTAAGCATGATAGAGGGAGAACTATCAACAGAAAGTCTGGTGAGATGGACTGATATATATACATATATATATATATATATATGAATCTATAAATACAGTAAGTCAGTTCATAAGAAAACGGACAGAAATGGCAGCCTGATGGCGGAGGAGGGATTAATGTGTTTGACTATAGAGAGATATCATTAATATAATACATAAGCAAACATATATATATATGACAGAAGATAAGTAAATAAATAAGCAGATAAAACTAATTAATAAGTACATGAATATATTACTAAGTATAAGACTAACTACATGCAAGTGAGAGAATAACTTACCGCAAAATTTCAGTAATGGTCAGACAACAGTTTTACTTTAGCATTCCTACTGTATCCAAAAAGGCTGATAAATGAAGTCTGTGCAAGGGACCTCAGAACTCAACTGCAGTTACAGTACATACCAGAGAGAGAGAGAGAGACGTACCACAATGGCCTTTCCGATGATGTTGTTTTCCCCAGTGAAGGCCGTGTACGTGTCGGTGATGATGTAGCCGTGCAGTTTACCTTCCTCGTCCACTTCAATGTTGCCAAGGTCGCCTACGTGTCTGCAGAGGAGTAATAAAGCATCTTAACATTCCTTGGCTTCTGTGACGTGGTTTCATTTTACTAATCCTATCATTAGACCATTTTATTTTGCGTTGGAGAGATGTTATAGAATGAAGGGGTTAGACACATCCTTTATTTACCCATGCAATAAAACAGATCGCTTCTAAGCTAAGTAAAATCATCAGGAGATAGCCAGAACGAGGCATATAGACGTCCTCGGGCCGAAGGATTAACGCGCGGCATCCTAGAATTGCCACCAGACGATTTTATTCAGCTTAGGAGAGCCCCCTGCTGGTGTTGAGGTTGATGAAAAGTAAACCCGATCGCAACAGTTCGAAAAAGAAAAAATCTCTTCTAAGCTGAATTAAATCGTTTAGAGATGTGTTGAACAGAATCTATATGATATTCTTTGGGTGAAGAGGTAAATAAGTTTCTACGATAAACAAACCTACATACCATTAACTCCTTGATTCCCATGACCTCTTTCTTAGCTTGTTATTGCTGCCTCCAGGTGACTTTTTTTTTTTTTTGTAACTTTGGACAGACTTATTATGGAGGGCGGTAGCCACTCCATATGTAGGAATGGCGCAGGTTCAAAATGGCTTCCTGTACATAAGGTATACGAGCATTCGCGCGAAAACGATCGCAAAGCCAAGTTCTAAGCTTATGAACTAAAAGACCTCCGCTCTTCAAGTCCAAAACTACTCGCAGAGTCTTGCTAACCTTCGTTATATTCTTGCATTCACCAATCGCTTTTATTCAGTTTGAGTCGCCTCTTGATTATCTTTGGTTGAAACACAGGTTTTTATATTTATAAATGGACTTGGACTGTATTAACGTATGTTTATGAAACAAGTCTCAGTTAAGTCCTTCAGAAACTTTATGCATGACCTATTTTGGGCGTGGTACAAATTTACCGATTGGTTATGTACTAGCTATGATCCCGAATATCAATTATCCAACTTATTTCAAATTTGGAGCTTTGATTTTCAGCTAATGCTGCAAAAGTTCCAGTTTTTATATATTTCTCCAGCAGTATGTGCTCGTAATTTATGAATTCTTTAGTTATGACACTAAAATTACCCCCCCCCCAAAGAATAGGTAATTTCAATCACGTGTTTTGTAAAATTTATTTTCTCGACACCAGAGGTTTACAAAAACATCTTTGCTTCTTTTGCAATCAAAATACCGTTCAGAGAAAACAGTTAAATAAAAATAGTAGTCCTAGTCTCCCTCAGTGAAAAAGAAAATACAGTATTAATCTATCCATCTATATACCTAGGCTGCTTCCCCCAAGGAAAGGGAGGTAGCCGAGACAGGATGACTCACTCTCCATTTACTCATCCATTCAAACACATTCATTCGCATCTTAGCCCCAAAGGGGAGAACGGACAGATCCTCACCGCACCACACCGCACAAGGGTCAACTGGGCAATGCAATCAGTGACATCCGCAGCAGGGCCCGACAGCAGAACTGGTTTACCCCTGCCACATCATAACAGACCCATCCCCTTACCCGCACCTGACCTGACTAGCTGATCAGACCAAATGAAATAATGAAATAATAATGAAAGAAAAGCGTTCGGGAGCCAAATGCTAATCGCCCACCAGAATATGCTGTTGGCCATGTTACAAGCTACTTACAAACCAAATGTGAAGAAAATTAGCAAAACTCAACGGAATTCAGTCACAGCATTTCAGAAAACGCCAATCCAAATCAAAGACACTGGTTGACCTTTGGCAGCCATTTTGGTGACCTTGACCTTGACCCAGAGGGTCCATTTTCGAACTCGACCAAGATTTTGGCCATATCTTGATACCCTGAAGGTTTCATGTTGATAGCTCAAGCCGTTCATGAGATATAATGGTCACGGATATGCAGACTATGGTAAGAGATACATACACACTCACGCCGACGCACACAGACGCGGGCAAAAACATTATCGCTCCACCTTGCTAAAGGCGGGCGATAATAATCTTCAGAAATCAGTCATTTTTTCCCCCTCTACAGCTGGCTAAGCCCCGAATGTGTTCAATGATACAGTGTGCAATGGTAAAACCAGTCTTCAGTGTGTTCTAGCTTTTTGTTGAACTAATTAAAGTCTGTCAGTTTAAATTTGGGCACCGAGCGTCCCACCACTCTTTCCAACATTCTCACATTGGCCCAGTCCAGCTCACCAGTCACCCTATTTCCTAAGGAAATAGTCATGTGCCTGCATGGCTTTCCTAACTTGAATACCCAATTTTTGTGTGTTATTGGGGCATGGACGACGGTGAAATACGGTAGAGACTTCATGCCCTGGGAGATGATGAGTCCGATGATGGAAATATCTTCCTTCCAAGTAAAGATTAAAATATCTTAATATATATAGAGGAAGTGGTGCTTAGTGGTGGCGTAGGAACATTTAAGGACGCTGTTGTGATGATTGTGATGATGATGATGATGATGATGATGCTAATATTTCTTCCTCTGCACAGCAGCGTAAAGATTCCAGGTGAAAAGTAAAAGAAACAAAGTATTCTAGTGTCATAAAAGAATTGTATAAATTGATAATGAAATTGATAACATAACAGATTGCATCATAAATGAGTGCAATAAAAATATATGAAACTCACTCATAATTCTGTAAGCATTTCTCAGTGACTGAAGGTTTATTGGGAACATAAAGTGCTCCGAGGTGTAATGGGTGAAAAAATAACATCAGTAGGCTACATAAAAGTAAGAGTATTTTTTAACTTTTCTCGAATTAGTCATCCTGTCTTGAAAAAAATGTCCAATGATATTATTTTTAGTGTTTTGATACAAAATGATGGTGCAACACCCCCACCACAGCCCCAATTTCTTTGCCCGGTTCCACCACAGGGGGTCGGAAAACGACGACTGGAACTTGATGTGTGTTGGGGGCTTTAATGCCCCTCTCCCCTCACTTTGAGTCCTGTCGTTGCCTCAGCTAATTTTGCAAGGCCTCTTTCTCCTACTGCAGCTTCTTCCTTCCCTTTTTTTCCTATCCCTTCTTTTCTACCAGGAGCATCAAACAGGGTGAAGTTTCTAACATTCTTCAAAGCTTTCAATGATGACTCAGAGTTTTGCAACAGGAAATACTGGGATATGCCTTGAGGCCCTTGGTCTGGCCTGTCGTGGAGACCTTGGTGGTGAGTCGGCGCTGCCCCGGTGTGTGGACCTCTTCCGAGGCCGGACTGCTACCGGACTGCAGCTGTGGCTCCAGGGGTGTTGCAGCTTGGAAATGGGACCTTAGACCAGTGGCCCTGCATTGTGGCAGGAGACTCTGCTCCCCCACGCTTTGTTGTCATCCTCTTTTAAGTAATGTAGGGAATGCATATTCGGAGTTTGGTCCCTACTTGGGCAATTGGGGCCCAGCCTATGGTTCTTTATTTTTCAACAGCCACGATTAACCTTTTCCTTTTTCTTTCCAGCCAAACAGTCTGGCGGTAATAAAAGTTTCCTCAAACCCCAATTCACCGACGTTTCGACCCTGATAACGAACCCAGATCCTCTTCAGGACACTTCGACCCTCAATGCTCACTCTGGGCCTCTACCCATTTCTAACACTTCGGTAAACTTGTCAGTGCCTACTCTCAGTTCTCAACATTCACAGCCTCTCACAACCAGCGCAACAGTTTCTTCCCCACGCCTCTCTCACTCTCTCATTCGTCCTCACTCGTGTTCACCATTCTCAGACCTTACCTTCTTCAAAAAAAAAAAAAATCTTCATCTAACTGCCCTACCTTTCCTCTCTCTTCCTACACCCTCTTCTGCATCTCCCTCCCCCTCCACTTCCTCAAAGTCATCGTTGTCGTCGTCTCTCCTTTTATCTCATCTTTCGACTTCAAAGATGAACAAAGGGTTTTTAGATTCCGGCTTCGTCATCTTTTGTCAATAGCTACTTAGATCTTCACATATGTCTCCGTCAATAAGGGGGCAAAAAGTAACTTTTTATATTAAACCCCATGGCACTCGATGTCCTACGAGCAAGTGCTGTGTCCAGACTGACAAACCTTATGGGAACGCCCACCCCGGTGCATGTAGACACTTTCCTTAATTCAAGCACTGCCACTATCCTCTTCCCTTCCTCTGCAAACCTAGGTATCCGCATCTTTTCTGACTCATCCTCCATAATTATAAACATTCTCACTGCACAAGACTTTGCCATATAGTCCGTGTAGCGCTATATCATACTCTCCTTCCCCACACCCACGACAAACGTACTCAACCAGCAAACATAACAAAGATCGTCTTTGACGAATAGACCACCCTACCAAATACTGAAGATTCCCCCAAACTTGCCCTGTCCGTGCCAAGTTTACCGTGATCAAAACAACTCGCACTTCCAACAGATAAACCTGACAAAACTGCTCAGATTTCCACGCAGCCACCAATAGAAAATGCCCGTACTTTTAATCTGAGCTGATCGTTTCACATCTTCATTTCAGGGAATGTCCTTTTCTCAAGCCTGCCTGCAACAAGGCATTCCTGCAAGGCCATGACTTCAACGTCTCCTTTTTTCAGTCACTACGCTCCACCCCTATTATATCTGTGTCTTCATCTGTACCTCTAATGCCCACTCATCTGTCTTGACCCCTCAGCACGGTTGATTTCATCATCCTCCCCCTCTACCCTTTAGCACTTCATCATCTTCATCCATTCATCCCATGACCACAACCTCTCTCTCTCTCTCTCTCTCTCTCTCTCTCTCTCTCTCTCTCTCTCTCTCTCTCTCTCTCTCTCTCTCTCTCTCTCTCAACTATTTTGCTATTCTGACTTCAATCTCTACAACCCTCTCCTTTCTGTGCGCCCCGTTCCCGCATAGTATTTCTCTCTTCACGTCCATCTACTATCATTAAATGCATTACCGTACCATTCAGCCACAAACCCCAACTCACGACAACCGTTCAACAACCACTCACCGAACACAACAATCCTCCTCCACATCTTCAACCTCACAGACATTCTCTTAAATCTACCACCCCCCATTGTATTCGACGCTCAGTTGACTCCGTCTACACATCTTCCTCACAGAAGAAACAGTCTGTATCCTGTATCCAGAAATCCCAGCCCAACCCTCCACAATCATCTCCAGCACCCTCAGACACGAATGAAACACTGGGAGACATATACTCTTATTTTGCATGCCTTCCTCCTCTAATAATGACACATCTATTCCGACAGCCCAGTCAGCCCCTACATCTTCCTCACCGCCCAGATTTGTATTATATGACTGAAGATCACCACATTTCCTCTACTTTTCCCCCAAGTCCCACTCCTACTCATCGCTCCTCGACAACATCTGTCCAGTATCTCCCCGTACCACCTGACTACACCCTCTCCACCAAAACATGCCCATGCCCATGCTCAGCTGTCTCCTCGCCTCCACCCATTAATGTTTCTCACTCTCTCCACCTTAACAGAATCTCATTCATTTCTTCTCATATCACATGTCGCGCGTTAAGTCCTGTTTTATGTCATTTTCCCCATTTAAATGTTTTAATTTTTATCAACTCATTTTATATTTTCATTTCTTTTTAATCATGTCCGTTTCACAGTGGAATTTACACAGTTTTGGTGCTGACTCTGATTATTTACACTTGCTTTAAACTCTTTTATCTCATTGGCTGTTTGTCTACAGGAAACCCACATTCATTCTCCTCCCGCTCCCATCCCTAGATACCCATCCATTTCTTCCCCACATTCCATTTCCGGTACCTGCATTCTTGTCTCATATGAACACGAATCTCTTTTCTTCTTCTCTCTCCTGCTCTTTGATCCAGATCTTCATTGGCAGGTAGATGACAAAGTAGATCACCTTGCTTAGGCGGCCATTTCCCTTCACATTTATGTCTTCTACCCAGTTCCATGCTCGGATCTTTTCCCTGTGTTTGAATCCTTGCTGTTACAAAATTAACAGTCTCTCTGGTCACAGGCCACACACAACAGGCTATATTGTGTAAAACCATTTGTCTTTCCATCACCTTCCCCTGGACACGAAAACAGGTGCTGGGAAACTGCACTTGCTCGTCTATCGGGTGGACCATACTCAGTGTACCCAGGTCACCTCATTGCCAACAATCAGCTCTCAGTTTGTTTAAACTGTCACTCACGTCTCAGTATCTCCCATATATTTCTACATTGTCCCCACTCGATAACGCACAACACAACTTTGCGCACCTGACTCTGTTTAATAGGACCCGTAACATTAGCGGTGTCCTGCATGAATCTCTCCTTTTTCATTACTCATCCTATTTCCTTTCTCAGTCATTTGTGTATTAACGTCCTTTCGAGTTTATAACTCATCTTATCTATACCATGTATCTCGCTTAGTTAACCTTTAATTTTACCTTTCCCCATCTCTACCAATACCTTTCTCAACCTTAGTGCCATATGGCATTTGTTGCCTGGCGCTAGACTGTCCATTCAGTCAATTCAACCATCCATCACAGGCCCCCGTTTGCAGCATACCCAGCTGGCAGCGAGTGGGAGGCGGTGGCCGAGTCGTTTCCAAAGAACCCAGGTTAAAATTCTGGCTGGGGCAGGGGGCAGGTTAAAGGATTTGAATTTCGTTAAAGTAGACTTTACTGATCTACCATAAGACCCGCCGACTTGTAAAAACACCCCCGCTAATACCAATACACCAGCCTTGTATGAAAAATCCCTAGCATGTATTCAATGTGGACAGAGGGTGTTGGCGCCGAAGTGGTGACATGGAGAGATGTACGGTAAGCAGGAGGACAACTGGGCCTCAGGAAACCGTCTGTGAAACCTATGCCCATAGTAGAACACATTAAAAATTAAATAAATAAATAGAAAATAACTTTGCCACTGCACAGTAAGTACTTTTCCTTACTTACTCTCCACCGATACAGGAAGGTAAGAAACTGCATTCCTTATTGTGCGTGAAATGATTGGCTATATTATAAGGACAGAAGATGTTGGCGAATGAGATTATTTTCCCTGGGCTGGGACAAAGCACCACCTAAAATATACCTGGTGCAAAGGACAGATAGTTTTGCGATTTTCAGCCTTCATTATTATAGATATCTGAAAACCTAATACCATGTTTGTCACAGAATACAGATCAATATAAATTAAATGGTATAAACTGCAGAAGTCTGAACTAAATCAGTCGATGGAAAACGAAGGAATAAAATGTTAACTCTGAGAACGTGGTAAGTTACCCGCACAATGGTAGTTTCCTGCTTCGTCCATTTCTTTACAAAACTAAACCTTCATTCATAGAAATTTTCGATCAGATAACAGTATGGTTATTAAAAGTATAAAGAAAACAAGAAAAAAATCAATTATGCCTCATGCCCATTACTTGCTTAATAGATCCCTTGTTATGTGTCCGAAGTCCGTAAATACTCATCTCAATACGTAAATAATGAGGTTTATGTATGAGTATTTTCGAGGCAAGTTTCCTCATGAATAAAGTTCGATTACATCACGTTTTGAGTTCTTTTATTTGTCTTAGGTTATTATCGAGTGAGACTGACCTTGGGTAGGAATCTGGTCCGCCATGGGTGACACCTGCGGGGTTGAAGTGTGCGCCGGTGGAGACACAGCTGCCGTCAGTCACTGCACGCTCGTGTACGTGGAACCCATGCACACGCCCGCCCTGCGTGGCAGGTAAGGTGAGGGAGGGAGGGTAGAGGGTTCAATATTATAAGTATGTGAGTTGATGATTTATCAATAATTTGCAACGAGCCGCCACAGCTAATTATCCAAGCCTCCTTGTGAGTTCTTAGATAATCTATTCAACTCGAGGACGACCTTTTTAATGCTTTGGCTAATGCACACGATTTTACTTAGCTTAGGAAAGGCATCCTCAGGCTGAAAAGATTAATAATTATATTCACCAGTGTTAGCATGATTTAATCAAACTATTTTAATCGTGATTATAATCGAGTCTAGCCAAAGGAAAGATCACTGATAATCAAAATTAGTTTCAGATAAATAATCTAATAAGTTGGAAATACATTATACACTGCGTACTTGTCAATATTGTGTCTGTAATCTAAAATTTTATTAACGACACACAGACAGACAAAGTCACAACACAGCATTAGTTCAGGATTTATTCCTGTCTTTCAAGACATGACTTGTAGGATTGTGCTGGGCATGTCCCGGAGCGTGACACTCAGTAAGGAATATCAGCCTGGTAAACTGACAGTGCATTTTTATTCTCCCAATATAATTCTAATGAAATTATTTTTTTTTCTTTTTGACTCATTATTCACAATTATCACCCCATTGGAGCTAGAGAGGGATGCATTCACGCGGTGGCATCAGTATAACCAGGGAGCATTGCTGTCAAGTCATATAAACATATCTTCCCTCCCTCCCAGTTCCCCGAAATGAGGAAAAGGGACTGCAGGAAAATGGAAGCTTCAGCCTGCAGTCCACAAGGTTCACGTACGGATGAGCCTAGGTCACATCACCTCATTAAATCAAATATATTTAAGTAGCTACTAATGCTTTATTAATGCATCCTTTTTTAATATAACTTGTTGGCAGCTTTCCAGGCCGTATTACCCAATGCAGAATTTGAGCTGAGGAGATTTATTCATTTTGTAATGCCTTGATTATACTCCGATTGTAATTTTGAAATCTTAATTTAATTAAGAACCGTGTTTTTATTTATAACGATTTTTACCAAGCCTGGTAATTACCTGTTGGTGTCTCCATCTTACCTGTGGATCGAAGCCAGACAGGTCGAGGTCGAAGTACATGGGGCCCTTACCAAATTGCTGTGGGATGATGGAGTGGTTATAGTGAATGTTAGTGTACTGCCTTAATAGTTCATTGTAATCATGTTAGGACTTATGATACTATGCTTTTCACTCTCAAGATGCGTTTCACCAAGTGAGCCATAACAAAAATTACACTATGCAACACGATTTTTGTTCCTGGGTAGTAGGTGTTATTTTCTGGTAGTTTCGGTCTCAGAACCATGAAAAATGGCTATTACTCTCGTCAGACTTCGCTTTTGTGACTAGGGGAGTGATTTTTATGCCTTCAAACACGTGAAAAATGGCTACCTAGGCAGAGTGAGCCGAGTTCTTGGGTGAACGAAAAGCTTCACTTCATAAATGATTTTACATGTGTCTGCATGTGCCGACGTCTGCATTGCACGTCATTTTGCTGAGTTCGGTGACTGGCTGAAGCACATTATTCGAACACGAACCGTTTCTGAACGCGCCGTACCTTTCCGGGTGTGGGCGCTGTCAGTTGAAATGAAGTCAGTCTGAGCGGAGCTTAGCTGAAAGGCTTGTAAAGTTATATTATATATCAATTCTTTATCGAATTACGGATGAATTGTGGAATTTTACAGTAACGGTGCTATTTTTGTTGTACTCTAAATTCTGTACCATTGTTTTTGTTTTTTCGATCATTGCAAACATGAATGTATCTATTTTTTCAGAGATGTCATCTAGAGGTTGTAAGCATTCCGCTGATGCGTTTTGCTATATTTGTGGTCAAGTTATTAAAACGAGAAAGAAGAAATATTCTGTTGAAGCATGTCAAGATGTGTGAAGCTTATAAGGCATATTTTGACAACGTGAAATGGGAGCCACTTGTGGACCCTTGGAAAGTACTGATGCCGCCCTTGCACATCAGACTGGGCCTTGTCACGGCTCTGGACAAGCGGTGGGCGGCCTTTCAGTACCTACGAGACTTCTTCCCCCTGCTATCGGAGGCGAAAATCAATGCCGGTATTTTCGTCGGTCCACGGGTAAAGAAGATCCTGGAGTGCAAGGATTTTCCCAACAAGCTTTCGAAAGTGGAAAAAGTGACTTGGGACAGCCTGAAAGCAGTGGTTCGCGGTTTTCTTGTAATCACAGGGATGAGGACCATGTGGAGCTAATTGACAGCCTCACAAAGTACCGCGGCGCCATGGGCTGTAGAATGTCACTCAAGATTCATATGCCTCATTCCCAACTTCATGAATTCAAGGAGAACATGGGTGCATATTCTGAAGAGCAAGGAGAACGCTTCTATCAAGATATAATGGACTTTGAGAGGAGATACCAAGGACAGTATAACGTGAGCATGATGGGGGACTACATTTGGGGGCTGGTCTGTGAAAGTGATCTACTATACAATCGCAAATCGCGAAAAAATGTTCGATTCTAGAATTCTATGATTTCGTTCATTATGTATTCAATATTGTTATATGTCACTTTTCATATTTATATGTTTTCTTCTGGCTCCTCACGAAGGAAAAGACAAACCCACTCATTCTTTCTATAGAAAATTAGTAAATATATAAAAAAATCATTCTCCTGTTTACAAAAGCGAAGTTTTAGAATGATGATATATGTTCTCTATAGTTCCGGAGCAAAACAAATAAGGAAATAGTACTTATTACACAAGAACAGATTTTTTTTTTTTTTTTACAAAGTGTTATTATATAGAATAGTCAGGAATTTAATTAACCATTTTTAAATGGAAGATCGTTTAATGAGTTAGAGGCAATATAACATTTTGTGTTGCCATTTCACCATTCATCTTTGGTGTGCCTCAGGCATCGGTATTGGAACCAAACCTATCCTCTCTCTCTCTCTCTCTCTCTCTCTCTCTCTCTCTCTCTCTCTCTCTCTCTCTCTCTCTCTCTCTCTCTCATTATCATCAGCCCGTAACATTCCACTGCAGGACATATGCCTCTCCCGAAGATTTCCACTTCTTCCGGTCTTGTGCTATTCCTTTTCTTACAGAACCGTAAGATTTCTAACCAGTTTTCTGTCTTCGTCGGCTGCACTCTTTTTATTTATTTATTTTTTTCTTATCTGGGACCCTGTACCTCCCGATGTATTTTTTTTACTTCATTACATCACCTAGTTGCTGGTCTTGCTCTAGGTCTTTTTGGATCATTTACATCCTAGTCTGTTGTTTTATATATATATATATATATATATATATATATATATATATATATATATATATATATATATATATATATATATATATATATATATAGTTGGTATTGGCTTAAATAACATTATATTTCAATTTACACATAATACAAAAATAATAATGTTTTGTTAACAAACAACAATAGCTCAACTTAACAAGAACAGTCCGCGACTGATGTCTCAGCATTTCCCATCCTGATACTATTCCTGTGTTCCTATTCTCATACTTTCCCTCCCTGCTTTGCCTTATCTATGATTTCTTTCCTTTCCTCTCTTCAAATCGCCCCGCTGTCTTCTACATTTCTTTCCCCTTATCATATTTCCTACTCCTTTCCTTTCTTTCCTTCTTTGATATTATCCCTTCTTTTTCTTTTCCGTCTTTCCTTCCATTCCTCTTCTTTCTATCCCTCCTTACCTATTCTATCTTCCCTCCTTCGAGTTTCCTCTTGTCTCCTTTGCTCCACTCACCTTCTGGGATATCACAATGGTGCCTCTCACTTGTGACTCGGGCGTGTCAACATTGGGCTCCATTTCGCAAGTCGCGTGCACCCAGGGGTCACGATCGTCGTGGTCGTGGTCGTGGTGGTGATCATGGTCATGATGGTCGTCGTGATCGTGATGGTGATCGTCATGGTCATGATGGTGACGGTGGTGGCGGGCATGGTCGTGATGATGGTCGTGGTCTCCAGGTTGGTGCCGGTCCTGGCCGCCGTGTTGTTGATGATCGTCCTCGTGGCTATCGTCCTCCCCACTGTCGTCCAGGCCTGGTCTTGGTGGTGCTAAAGCCAGACCAAGTCCCAGAGCTGGCCTCTGGCGGTCCCGTGCCCCATGGTCGTGATGATGATCATGGTCGTGGTGGTGGTCGTGATCGTGGCCATGGTCGTCATCGTGGTCGTCATGATGATCATGGTCATGGTGGTGGTCATGGTCGTCATCGTGGTCGTGGTGGTGGGGGTCGTGGTCATGCAGGCCATGGTCATCATGTATGTCCCTCACGTGATCCTGTGAAGAAGAGGAAGGCAGTGTAGGGAATTTGAGAAGTACATCTAACTCTTTCACTGCGATGATATTTTACCTACATTGTGATTTGCCACACACACACACACACACACACACACTGGCTTTTTCATCTGTTTGTTATTTCTGTTTGTTGTTGCTGATGCTCTTCTTGGAGAAAGAAGTGAATAAATTCATCATTTAACTCATATCAAGAAACCAACAATGCCCATTTTCAGTGTGTATTATCCCTGCCCTGCTCAACCACCCACCACCATCCCTGACATCCCTCTCCATCTAGCTCACCTTTTTTTTTCCCCAACTTTAGACATTTAAGAGAGTCATGTTCCCACCACCAAGGCCGCCGCTCATATAATATCCATTTTCACGGGTTGTGCTATAGTCCCACTCTGCTCCACCACCTGCCACCGTCTTAATCCATTTTCCCAACCTCATCCACTCCTTTCTGCCAACCCCATCCATTTATTTGTTCCCCCACCACTGAATTGCACCTCACCAGCATGTCTACAGCACTTACCTTCAGAGCATATATTTTCTCAGCACATTCCACCACTCACCACCATTCCTTGCTATTCCACCCACTCCTTCCAGTTCTGCTCTGATGTGGTAAATAATGTAACCATGACAACCTCGACTACAAGCCAAAAAACAATGACCTTTTTTTTTCACGGGATACCTTTACCACGTTGTGCCCCACCACTCACTCTCATCACAGCCCATCCCGCCTACTCGTCTACTGCTTCCCTCACTTAGTCCTCGAATACGTGAACTGACATTAAGAAAATACAATGATAAAACTAAATTTTAGCAACATACATAAGCATATCTACAAAGAAGTGTATTGAACTGAATCGATCCAATGGACCTAAAAAGGGCCTAAAAAGTTGAAACATCTAAACCTGTAACATCTCAGAAAACCGCTGTGCTGGTAAGACTTATATCTTACACACGCCTCTGGAGATCTGAATTGATTTTTATTTATCCCTTGAATCCAGAGACCTATTTTTAAAAGACCTCCCAGGGGCCGGGCCTAGAACTGCCTTTGTCACCGCGTTACTGAACCGTTGTATTACTGAGAGACCAATTACCTTAGGACAGTAAGCCCAGCACCTGGCACCACATGCAAATCTATGTTGCTAGTCACAGGACTGTATATCTGTTGTGAAGTAATAAGGTTGAAATTTTGAGAATCTATTGTTTAACCTCAGGAAATGTATGAAGGAGATTGACATCTGATGGGTTAATTTTGGAAGCAGGTCACTACCCCTCAGTTTTGTGGAGGGCTCAATTTTTTTTTAGACATTTTGGGTTTCCTAGAGTTCTGGAAGACTCCGTTCCTTCCCCTGGGCCTGGCATTGCCAAGCATTGCTGTCTTACACATGCCTGGGAATTTCCAAGTGTCGCTGGATTTTTCATTACGTTGTAATGTTCTGATCCTGCAGATGCTGAACCGAATGTGCTGTTCATTTTATCCTTGCTATCTTCAAATTACTTTTTTCATGTTAGGACAGGCTTCTTGAAATGAAGAGGTCATTGAGGGCTATGTCTAACTCCTCTAGTTCGAAAAGTCTATTCTGATTCTGAAAAATCGTCTGGTAATGAAAACAATAAGAATATACATCATTGAGTTGCACGGGTTAACTTAAATAACCTTATGGACCTGGAGTGACCCAAAAGGACATATTCACTGATACAGTCCTAAACTGATTTGCTTGGGTCTGAATAGGGCTGGACAGAACTATAGTCAGTTTCACGGAGTCTGACGCACTGATTTTACCAGCTGAGGACAGATGGAATTGGTAACACTGGGCGAAGCTCTCGGGCGATGATTGGTCAAAATCTGCTGTTTGAATGTGCACCAAATTGACTTTGTATTCCAACCAAGGCCCCCATTTATTTGTAAGATACCGGATCATGCAGATATAGATTAAAGCAATGATATTTTTAATGATAAATATGTGCCTTTTACCTTGTTAGAGATAAACCTGAATGACATTGATAACAAAACTGAGTAAAGTCGCAACTGGACGCATACAGACAACAATCAACGACTGTGGCGGGAATTAGGTCGTTCATAGCAAGGTGGTTCTGAGGTCCTTTGAAGGCTCGAATGTTTTTCCCACCATTATTACAGTGTCACACTCTACACCATCCCCTTCATTACCTCATCTATTAATATACAACCTTACCCTAGATACGCTTAGCTTATCTTCTAATAATTATGATTTGTGTGGGCACACACACACACACACACACACACACACACACACACATACACACTATTCTCAGTATATATAATGTACTGTACATACACATTTTCATTACCTTCGTAGGTAACAGTAGCTTTAAAAATCTGCATTTGTTTGTAATCATAGTCAGATTCAGTAAAATTATTTCTTACGTTGCTAAGTTTGGTGTTTGATTTTCCTGAACATTATCATAAGTATCATAAGAGACAGACATACAGACAGACAGATGGACACCCTATCCCTGTCCACCATGCACCCTTTCCTCAAGCATGATGTATCTCTGTCCCCTCGACTGAGGGGAGCCGGGAAAGTGATGGATTGCATCAGTGTACAATGAACCGAATTTTTGTTAATGGTGGAAGAGAGGAAAGTATGATAAAAGCAAACCCCATGAGAAAATTGTAGCTGAACTAGGTTGCTATGATAAAACTGAGTGCAATGTGAACGAAATCAAACATAATGAATAAATCAGTCGCTGACTGTTGTCCGTATGGGTCCAGTTGCGACTTTACTTAGTTTTGTTATCAATGTCGTTCAGGTTTATCTCTAATATTTTAAAAGGCATTCTATTTAGGACAATTTTTAGATTCGCACAACCAGAGAATCTTAGAAAAATAAGTTTACCAAATAACTTCTGGGCCAGTATAGACCATTTTTCATTCTATGCACTTTGCTCGCAAATGAATAATAATGGAGATACAGAAATACGGTACAGATAAAGAGGGAAAAATGGCGGCCGAGCTCAGCCGTCAGTATTGTCTGTTGAGGTTGAAAGAGGAACAGAAGTGATGTGATGTATTGTAGTGATGTGGCACATTAGGCAATCACGTAACTTAATCAACCAATGACAGCCTAGGAGGCAAGGGGCTGGGACCGTGGGCTTTGATTTGAAAGTCAGTCCGCGATGTCGTCTTGTGAAGGGTGCTCGTGGTCGTACTGGCGATTTATTAAGACTTACATGGACAAAGATCAGGGAGCAATTGACTTTTTAAGACGACATAACGTGCTTCCACAATCTGTTAAGTGCCCTCAGTGTGACTAAGTAGGATTTCAAACCCCCCACGCTAGGGTTCGCAGGATTTGAAAGTCAGTTCGTCTCCAGCCACGAACTGTGAAGGCTGCAAAATTACCGTAATTACTTCAGGAGCTGTAAACTGGTGAGTAAGGGCATTATTTCGTATTTACACCCGGTTGGGTTAGCTTATATGATGTTTGTTTAATGTCAGGGGGGTCTGGGGGGCGAAGCCCCCCGGTTAGAAACCACGGCCAGGGGTAGGGGGGTCTGGGGGGCGAAGCTTAAAATTATATTTTTCCGAAGGATTTTAGTGTTCTTGGTTTGAATTTGATACCAGTTTCAGTCGGAAATCACTCTTTTTTGCGTGTTTTCCCCACCCAAAACCCCGCTTTCCCACAGGTCCCCCATTGTTCTTTGGGGGGGAGGGGAGGGACCGCAAAAAAAAGTGATTTCCGACAGAAATGATTATCAGATTCAAACGAAAAACGCTAAAATCCTTCGGAAAAATACAATTTTAAGCTTGTTTAGGAGTTGAGTGTAAATACGAAAATTTACCCATATTTTTGTATCACATCTGAGTGTTTCCTATGGTTTTGGGTGTGATTCTGTTCATTTTGACCTTTTTTCTTAAAAAAAAAATAGTGGTTTCTAAGGTGATGGCAAAAATATTCATTCCTTTGAAACCATTGATTGGCGATAGATTTGAAGGGCAAAATCAAATGAATCACACCAAAAACCATTGGAAACACATTTGATGCAAAAATCAGTGGTTGTGTGAAACTAAAAATTGACCCCTATTTATCATTAGCGACGTCATTACATTAATTTATATCTATATAATCCGGTATCTTACAAATAAATGAGGGCCTTGGTTGGAATACAAAGTCAAATTGGTGCACGTTCAAACAACAGAAATTGACCAATCACCGCCCGAGAGCTTGGCGCAGTGTTACCAACTCCACCTGTCCTGAGCTGGCAAAATCAGTGCGTCAGACTCCGTTAAACCGACTATAGTATTTCATGAATCTACCAAGGCTGACCTGACTAGCGACCAAAATTCATCTGACTAAGCCTGATTGCGTGTGAAGGCCCTGAATGGATCTAACAATACTTACCTGAGCCTGAATGACCCAGAACGCAGTTGTCTGCTCTTACGTGGGTTTCTAAGTTACTGAATTGTCCATATGGGAGCTGAATAAACCTACCTGCAAAGAAGTTGTCCTAAACCAACCAAATATGAAAATGAATAGGCGAAATCGATGTAATGAGCCTCATCCTAAATGAACCTAATTAGTGCAGGCTGGACCTAACTTGTCCTAAATGGCCCTGGATAACTCGGAATGACCATATGCAAGTTTGGGGCTCTAAGGAAGTTGAAAATATCGACACTGATAATTTTCGTAGCATTAGGACAAATGGCGTTAATAATAGATAATTATCGCGCAAAAACAGCTGTAACATCATATTCTTCAGTGCTTATTGAACAGTGTCACGCTTCGATTTTGCCTTAAATAGGGAAAGTAAAATATCAAAGACCGTCCATCTTGTCAGTATCGATGACCGTCCATATTTTCACAGTGTTTGAGAAATTGCTATATATTTTCCTTATTTGCGGTTAAATCGACGCATAACATTGTTTAGCAAGTACTTAGTAGCATATCAAGGCTATTTTCACACAAACGCGTTTTTCTAAACGCGTTTTTCTAAACGCGTTTTGTACTAATATTACGAAAATTATCAATGAACAGACTTTCATCTTCCTTGTAGCTCAGAAATTTCAAATGGTCAGTTAATATGAGCCACACCGGATGTGAAGAAACTAACAGACCAAGATTGATCTGAATGGACCTGAATCTACATGATTACCCTTGAATGGGCATAACAGGGCTTGAATAAACCTGTTAGGCCCAGAACTGCCAAACACTGACCTAAAGGGATCTGACGACTGAAATGGGTGTGATGGGCCTGACAGACCTTAGATGATATTCATGAATATACAGTATATAGATCTACCTGGCCCTGGAAGAGCCTGAATATATCTGATTATTATGATTAGTTCATTTTGACAATCGGATAAGAATGAACTGGAGAGAAAAACAGGAAAGAGATTAAGTTCATTATTGCTTTAATATTTCTATCTGCACAGAGCCCATCCTTTAAGAGACTGTCTCTTTGAGGATGAGCTGTGTGTTGTCTGAAACCCTGGAAAAATGAAGAATTTAAGTTCCTTCCTGTTTTTCCTCCCAACTCATTTTGATCTAACAACTAAACTGCATGTAATTTTAGCTCCAGATTAATTTAAAAGTGAATCACGATAACTGGAGGCTGAAGTTGCGCTTCTTTGTCCTCAGCCATCCCCCTATCAAGGGACAGGGAGGACGATGAGGGTCATTTGTAAATTCGGGCAACACAGTTGCCTGGTTATGTCAGTGACACAACGTAAACGCGTCAATGGAGATAACAGGACCAGAATTACTCTCACTCATAGTGGGAACGGCACTCGTATTCCATTCCAACTAACTATGGACGGTTTTCTTCAAGTTAGTCACAAGAATTTGAAACAAATAAAAGCCAAACAATCTAGAAAAGGCACATAATAACATGTGTGTGGTAATGTAACTAACCAGCTCTTGCGGTCCCTGGTGGTGGTCATGGTCGCCGTGGTCAGCATGCGAATGGCTGTGGTCACCATCCGGCTGTGGGTCTGCCTCGCCAGTGTGGTCGTGGTGGTGTGAATGTCCGTGAGCCTCCTCCAGGTGTCTGATGGAGACATTTGTGCTAGGAAATTGCGGGAAACATTTGCTAAAGTTATTGAAAAATGGAGATAGAATTGAAATCGGTGGGAAATGCCCGAGTGTGTCGTGTCCTGGAAGTTCTCAGTTTCCTTACACAGCTCATACTGACCACTTGGAACCACCTTAGGTGTACTTACATCTTTCACATGAACCCATATAGACAGATACACTCTACATCATTGGTACTCAAATAGTGGACCGGGTCCAAATCCGGACCGCAGTAAGCTTAAATGTGAACCCTACCGACTTACCTTTGCGGAGTGTACAGTATATTGTTCTTATAAAAAAAAAAATCATTCTATATTTCTACTGATGCAGAAAAAAAAAAAAAAACTATCAAACCACTCAGTGCTGTCTGCAATATTTAATTCCGGATCAAGCGTATATATATATATATATATATATATAGATAGATAGATAGATAGATAGATAGATAGATAGATATAGAAATATAGATAGATAGATAGATATAGAAATATAGATAGATAGATAGATATATATCCATCATCCAGTCCTAAGCTGCCCCATGAGAAGCACAGGAGCCCGGGGCAAGGCAAGCTGGTCCCGACATTCAAGATGAGAGTGACCAGCCTCACTCATCCCTGAGTGGCACCCCGCGAGCAACAAACTCCAACTACCCCCTGGATATAGACCGTCACCGGCTCAATCCGACTGGAGAGCCGCAGTCATCCACTGCACCACCAGACGCCATAATATGATTATATGGTTACCACCCAGCGTAATAAATGGTTTCCTGGTGTACAAGAAACCATTTGGCTTGTCATTTAGTGTAGAGTCACCCATAGGCAGAAGGAAGAGGAAAGAATGAAGGAAAGAAAGACAGAAGAGGGAGTATATATATATATATATATATCAGGATCTCTGCTACTCGTGAATGTAGTGTCAATGGACCCTCAGACAGGGCAATTGAAGAACCCTACTCACATTAACACATGCACTGCTCACAATCATAGCCAGGGAGCAGATTTCCGTTCTGTATACTAGTTTTGCACTACATGCTGAGTCTGATTTTCCCAGGATGTTCGCCCTTCCATTTTTTTTAAATCTAGCCTAACCTAACCTAACAGATTAACCTGACTAACAAAAATTAACCTAATGCCCTAGACTTTCCTGGATAAGAAAAAGTGCAATAATCGTACACAGAACGGAAATCAGCAACCTGGGAGCCCGCCAAGACATGTTCAATCCAGTCACGGTGGACACAAGTGGATCAACCTTGTGAAAGTGACTGCCAGTGTTGCACACATGTACACTCGATCAAAAAAGTATTGGTGCACAAGGGGTGCGATGCCTACCGAAAAGGTTCGAAAAACTGCTGACATTACCAACGACTCACTGTGTATCATCAGTGTCTGTCTATATGATCATTACATTTGCTATATGTTTGCAAAAGGATATTGCTAGTTGGCGATATATGACACCTCCCGACATCATGGCTACCAACGTGTGGTAGGTCGGATACTGATATTTCAATGACCTTCGTTCTGTGGTCCCAAATGTTTCACGCACGTTGTGCACCGATACTTTTGTGACCCAGTGTACCTCCACCATTTGGTTACTTCAGGTGCCACTCCTGCAGCTGTCATGAGACTGCACTGACATTACGCAAGGAGGGGTAAAATCAGACACTTCTCCAGCTGTCAGGTGGGAAGGAATGACAATGGTGTAATCAGACGCCCAGTCCGTCCACAAACAGGTGGTCTCGATTTATTTCCGAGCTGACCGTGAGACTTTTGGGCAGGGTCTTTTTAATCCAGTCACTTCACAGCTAGAAGTGTAACGGATATACGAATTTGTGAAGCGAAGGTTGTATGTTGTACTTTGAGGTACGATTTGTTGGCTATTTCCCTTGTCAGTCATGCACCTTTCCACCAAACGCCAGCTACTCTCCACCATGTGGACATCTCGTTTCCTCCTCATTGGTCTTGTCGTATCCTGCTTTATCTGCCATATAGTCACCTGCCTTCCCAGTTTTTGCCTCAATTGTCCGAACTACATCATGCCAGCCTACATTTCCAGTTGCCTTTGCATCGACCCTATCTGCTTCAGACCATCCTGTCCCTTAATCCCCTTTTACACCAACCCTCTTCTACCTACAGTACACTGTTTCTCCCATCTGCCTTAACTGTTCCACATCCTCCCACCTGTTCCCTCTTGGCCATCCTGAATGCCAAGTACATTCCAGCCTCACCTCTGACCACCTTCTAACTCCCTAATCCTGTTTAATTAAGCGAAATAGAATAAGTTAGATGAGATTTGTGACCAGTCTGAACTGCAGCAAAGAAGATGTACTCGTCACGGTGTGAATGAATCGCAGAGAAGGCTGAGTTCCCTCTCTCATCCCAGCCCAACCAACCACCAGCACAGACCATACCACCAACCAAAGGGTCAAAACACCAACGAGTTCGTGACCTCACTACTCCACCCTACGATTCATCACCTGCAGAGGACGACGATCACCAGGATGATGACGTTGTGGGAAGTATATATGATATTCAATTTCCCTTTCAGTAATCACAGATATACATAAAAAAGGACTCTCATGATAAATTCGTTAATCTTATTTTGCTGCTTCCAGACGATTTTATTCAAATTAGGAGAGACTGATGGTACTGAAGGTAAAATCAAAGCCATAACTCCTGCAGTACGAAAATTCTTCATCTAAGTAAAGTCACTCAGAGTTATCAAGACTTATAGAAAATACGCGATTGATGTGAATGGTTAAGGAACAAATGAGAGATGGGGCGACTGCTGGCCTTTCCATGTCCGTCCACCAGACAGAGTTGTTGACTGAATACTGAATTGTAAAATGTAAAGAAAGAAAAGCAGAGCCGGACACTAATAGAATAAGACACCATCAGGGTAAGGTGCTATGAAAGTTGGAGGAAGTGGTAAGGAAACTGGCTGAAAGTTGTTGAAAAAGAGATGACGACTTTTCATTGCATCCTTGCTGTTTCCATATGATCTTAATCAGTTCGAATGAGACCTCTTGTAGTGAGGAAGTTAGCAACGAAGGGATCTATCCCCCCAAATTCTAAAGTTTCCTCGAAGATGAATACAATTGTCTAGAAGCAGCATGAATAAAATGGACAGGTATGTCCTGCGGCTGAAAGGGTTAAATTCTAGAAAAAGGTGGGATAATGGAAATGGGAAGAAAGTTGATGAAAATCGGTTGAAAACTGTTGAGAATTAGCTGCACGCTGTTGGAAATTAGATGACGAAAATAACTGTGTCTCTTCTAGGTGTCTGATAGGAGGGTTTGTGTTAAAAGTGTTGGGAAAATGGTTAAGCTTTTCAACCTGAAGATGGCATATGTGCTTTATTCTGGCAATCAAGATGCTTCAGGTTCGGAGAGACTTTATAAACTGGAGGATTAGATTTAGCGTTCAATGACAGTTTCAGCAAGAATGACCTTTTCCAGTTTTAAAACAATATTCATCTGAGAGTATCAGTAAAATAAAATACATCAACCGCTACAGTGAGCTAATTCCTTCAGTAAGGCGACGATTGTTCATTTAATTCTTTCTGCTCCCAGACGATTTTCCTCCGCTGAAGGGAGACGTATAGTGAGGGAGTTCGTGAAGAATTGACTCAACCTCTCCAGTTCGAAAAGTTTCCTCGCAGCTAAATATAACTGTGTGGAAGTAGCCAGAACAACACGTATAACACGTCCTCGGCTGAACGGGCTACAGTTTTAGTGAAAATGGGGTAAGCTGGTGGTAATGGGCAGGGATTTGGTGGAAAGTGTTTAACGTTGTTGAAAACTGTTTGAAAATTATTGAAAATTTGTTGAAAATTTGTTGAGTCCTCCAGATGTATTTCCTGCCTAATGTCAGACGATTTTATTTAGCTGAGAGAAACATATCACGTCACGAGGATTGAAAACTCTATTAATATTCTGACTAAGAAACAAGAAACCTACATTCAGTCCAGTTGATGCCAGACGACTTTATTCACCACAGAAAAACACCACACTCAAAGAGTTCAGATTCTAGAGAAAGTTGTGGCTCAGTGGCAAAATTGGGTAGGAAAATTAAAAAAAAAAAAAATGAAGATGGTAACTGGCTTCTCCTATAGATGTTTGGCGGGGAGAGATTTAGGTTTTTAATTGAAGCAAATATACTTACAGTTTTTTAACTTTGGGGATACTGTGGAAATTGTTGGAAACTGGTTGAAAACTGTCAGAGTTTGATGTAAATTGATTGAAGTTGATGGATATCGGTAGAAAATAGGCTGCAAGTGAAAGTTGGCAGAAATGGTTAGGAAACTGGTAAAAACTAGTTGAAAGTTGTTGAATGTGATTGAGTTTCCTCTAGGAGTCTGATGGGGGAATAGGCAATTGATGGTGCAGAAGGGTGGTAACAGTTCTTTGAAAACTGAAGGAAGCTGACTGAAAGATGGGGAAATTTTGATCGTTTGGTCTTGTAAGTCAACCGTGCTCTTATTAAACTGTAAGGCAACCCAAGTACCCAGCCCTTACAAACCACTAGCAGTAGCAGTAGTAGTAGTAGTAATGGTAGCTGTTGTTGTTGTTGTTCAAAAAAATAAATAAGGTCATCTGGTGGCAACAAGAACAAAGCATGAGCGTCCTGAAGGGATTAAGCCTCACAGCTGAACAACTTGGCCCATGAATCCAACCAACCTATTTCAGTCCACAGCCACTCACTTGAATCTTCCATAATTCCGACCACATCAGGCCCTTCATAAATCACCCATTTCAGCTCTGTATTCCCACCCATTTCATTCCTTTCATAATTCTTTCCATTTCAGCCCTATTAGTCCCACCATCCTATTTCATCTCTTCCATTACCTCCCACCTACTCCACTCATTTCAGTCTTCGTGTTCATTTAACCTCTGCAACCCCTTTCATTCCCGCCACTCATTTCAACCCTCCCACCCATTTCAGTTCCCCCTTTCACTTTGTTCCTCTCACCCTATTTCAACTTGTCACCCCCGGCCACCCATCTGATGTCTATCACCTATTTTAATTCTTCTATTCACGTCACCCTATGCCCATCCTACCCCCCACCACCACTGTCACTCACTGGAGGAGGGCTGCGTCGTGATGTGCGTTGTGGTTGGAGTGGGGATGGTGGAGATGATGCACTTCATGTTCGTGTTTCAGCTTCCACACCTCTTCCACAGCCTGTCAGGAGAAAATTTAATCAGAATCGAATCTACAATACTGTGTAGTTATTGCTTCAGTTGCGGATGGGAAGGCGTGACCACATTTTCGACGATGATTTCTGAAGCAAAGAATGAAAACAGAACGTGTTTCACCTCTCTGTATCATTGCTGATTTCACTGTCTTAAGTTGAATGCAGGCTGATCGCATCTGATAGTCATACACGTTTCATAAATGTCCTTCAAAACTTAAAGATTTGCCTTTCACTTCGCGACTTATGCTTTAAAAATATTGGCCGAAATATAAAACTGAATACGAGAAGGTGTAAACTTGCCTCTAATTAAAACTGTCAAAATTTTATTGTAAAACACCTGTACGGACAGGAAATGGTTGGACTATATTCCACTTTACATAACGCAATTACCAGCAAAGAAGAGAGGCCGAACTTTTTTTTATTTTTGATCGTGCTTTTCAGCAAAGACGTGAATAACTGAGGTCTTGCCTTGAATAACTGGGGGCCTGCCATTCCCTTAGCAATCAGAGATTTAATGGTGCGGCTGTTAATGGAGAACTGAAGTAGCGATCGTGGACTTAAAATATAATTCGAGACAAAGAATGCAAGCCCCTAACTCTTCACTATAGCTTCTTATGCTTCTGACGAAGATAGATCCTGTCGGCCTCCTTATATCGTTGCTGACTACACATTATAATAGGGGATGTGGGCTTATCAAATCTAATAGGCATAGTAATATTATAAATGATCGAAAAAATTTAGGGAGTTGCCTTTCCCTTCGCGATTTGTTTTAAACTTCGGCCATAACGTGAGGACAATTAAAGTAATCAGATGAGGACAATTAAGGTAGCCAGGTGAAGGCACTTAAGGTAACCAGGTAAGGATAGTCAAGGTAAGTAACTGAGAACAAATAAGGCAACCAGGTGAGGACAATTATTGTAGCCAGGTAATGAGAATGGAGGTAACCAGGTAAGGACAGTTAAGGTGACTAAGTGAGGACAGTTAGCCAGGTGAGGGCAGTTAAGGTAGCCTAGCCAGGTGAGAACAAAAACGGGAGCCAGATAAGGACAATCAAGGTAACCACATATGAAAGGTGCATAATTATCCAGTTGTGCATCGGATAAGTAATCAATGCAACAATATCAGGCATTGATCTGCTACTGATACTATGTTATCCAGTACTATTTGCTTCATGTTCGGGTCGTGAGTAAATAAACAGGCAACCACCTGGGTCTTGTCCAATGACTCGGGTGACTAGACACCCAGCAGGAAAAAAATGTTAGAGCAGATGAGCTTTTTAACCCAAAATCCATGTAGTAAGGTAGGCATATCTTAGCCTTCATTGGCAATGCAAAGGAACCCACGCTCCTGTCCACAGGTTGGTAGTGAGTCCTTCCCCTGACTTAGGACGCTAGGGACCGGCCTGCACTCCGTCTCCGTAAAAAGTGTTGCCACCATAAAAATAAGACCCAGGAAGAGGAACCAGTGTCATCTAATCTCGGCTGACCCCAATCCTCCTCACATGCTAGTGAAGCAGGAATCTCACCCTAACCTGGCTGGAATCCCCTGTCGGGCCGGCGCTGGTTATGAAGACTGCAGGGTAAAACCCACTGGACCCCTGCAGGAAGATCTAGGTAGGACGCTTGCTACCTTCCAACCAATTTTTAATAGGCATCGTGGCGATGCAGAGGAAACATAAGCCTGAAGTTCCACACCCAGTTTTAAGTTTCGAAGAATACTTAAGGTGAGACTGAACATTCCAAGCCTCTTGGATGATGACCGACTGCCTTTGTTCTTACGAAAGTTAGGGCGATTGAGGATCGGCATAGCTTCACTGTCTGAGATAAGGTGGTCCGGCCATGGCAAGATCAGCAACAGTGGTTACTCGTAACAGTGGCCTGCCGTGAAAATGGAGCCCGTCTTATGGGTGTAGCTCTGGTGATTTCTATTTGTTTTGCATCTTCCACCAACAGTCTTATTCCAGATGATGAGCATTTAATGCTGGTGAGACTGAAGCACAGCATCTCCTTACTGCAGTGTACGCTCCTACCGAGGTGAGTGATATGGAGGAGGAGGTGGAATTTTACACCATACTTGATTCATTTGTAGAACAGCACCTCTCATGAGATACATTACTGATCTTCAGCGACTTCAGGGCTTTACTGGCACTGATATAGAAGGCTTTAAGGAAAGTTTAGATCCCCATGGCTCTCGGACCAGGAATATCAATAGTTCTTTCCTTCTAGATTTTACAAAATCCATTGGGTTGGAAACTGCTTTATCCTGGCTCCAGTGGCCAAATTTTCACCACTGGACCTGATATACCAGTGCCAGAGAGGATGCTAAGAAGATTGACCACATCCTTGTAAATACTTGATAGAGGATTTCAAAACGATTTTTTTTTTAGGAGTGCAAAGTCCTTTGCTACTTATCGTATACTTGCTATTGCTATGCTGAGGATGCAAATCAAAACCGAGAGCATTCCAAGATGCCACCTAAAACAGTTACATCTTAAGAAACTCAGGGATGAGAAGTGTGCTCATGAGTATGCGATGAAAGTCTCAATTTAGTTTGAGGTTCTTAATGTTGTTAAGACCCTGTTGATCGGTGGATTACATTTAACCCCCCAAAGCCTCGGGTTGCTGCATGTGGGATTTTGTGGGAAAGGTACTTAGCATACTGCCTTTCGCCTATCTTTTTGCAGTCAAAAAGCTCATAGGTCCCTATCTTGGGTTTCCTTCCTTGTTTATGTTTTGAAAAATGTGCTGAGGTGTCACCCCCAGGCGATACTGGTTTCTACAGAGTTAAATATGTAACATTGACAGTGGCTGATGAATGCCTTGGAATTTGTCTGAGACCAATAAGAGAGATTACGTCTCACCAGGGATGATGGCTAAAACTGAAGAGAAACGTGCTGCTAGACTAGCTAAGAATCAGAAACAGCACAGGCTTCTGTCAAGGCAGACAAGACTCACTGAAAATAGGAAAGGAGTGGTATGTCTGAGAAATTGTTGAGAGAGTCGCTTTCATGCGAATGAATTTTGACCTGCTTATCAAACCATTAAAAAAAATATATATATATATATCTTTTCCAGTCTCACCTCCAAGGTTAACTCTGTTCGAACAGAACAGTGGATGGATTGCCTGTGTCAAAGGCAGGTAAACAAAGGGCTCAATGGGATGAAAACTTTGAGCAACGGTACGTGATAGAGCCCACCAACTGAAAGCTTCTGTTCTTTGGTAAAAATCCTTACGACTTTCCCACCAGTTCATGATGCCACACTTTGTGTAGACGAAGTTACAAAGGCAATGGTCGAGTTAAAAATTGGTAAGGCGGCTGGTGTTTGTGGCTCTCATGAGGAACTGATCAAAGCTGGGGGATCTGAGGATCATGCACAGTCATGGAAATCGTCTAGTGAACTGGTATCATTACTTGTGACTGGACAAAGGGATTGGTCATCCCTATCTAGGAAAGAAGAGGAGACTACAATAGTGTGATTTCAGTAACGTGGTGTTGCAGTAATTTGTGTAGCAGGCAGCGTTCTTGCTCACATGCTTCTAATGCGAATCTGAGGACAGTTGCTAATGTTTCAAAGGCATAAACAATCCAGATTCACGGCCGAGAAGTCTATTGTTGATCATATCCTGGCACTTCGAATTCTCGTGGAGCATCGGCATGGATTTTTAGGAGGACTGCTATTGCAATTTATACCAGTCTCAAGAAGGCGTTTGATCCAACAAACAAGGAACTCCTGTGACTTTAAAGGATACCCTCATGGATTATTCGGTCCACAGCTGGCCCGAACTAGGACACTAAAGGTGTTGTTAAGTGTGTGGGGGGAACATCAAATTTCATTATAGGAGGTTCTTGAGTAAGACATGATGTGTCTCCCCCCGTCACTTTTTATCATGTGCTTGGCTTGGGTGCTGGTTTGAGCTGTGGGTCTGAGCCATTGTGCTGTATCAGTTAGCAGTTATAAGGCTATACTAATGGAGTCACTGAAGATTGTACTGAATGCTCTCAAGGCACTGCGAGGAAGCGAAACTATTGGAAGTAAATGTCTCCAGGGACAGTACCAAGGTCTAGGCTTTCGGTGACTTCTTGGGTGAAGTGCTGTGTGGCCCGTTTTAATGGTGGGTCAGGTGATGAGGTTATACATTATGTTGGTCTAGTAGTTGGTGGAATGGACTCACTTATGTCGAGTGTTTGACGTTATCAGTATTTATGCAAAACGAAGATTTTGATCTTTAGGAAGCAAGTGATTCTTGTCTTCCTATATGGCTGTGAGACATGGGCACTAGGCAGGGCTTTAGAGAAGTGAATCACCTCCTCTACTTGTAAATGTTTTCGGAAAGTTATGGGATATCACTGGTAACGATCAGATGCATAAAAGGCGATTACTACATGAGCCTGAATCAAGGCCTATGACCTGCAGAATAGGTGAACACCAACTCTGTCTATGTGGGCACATGACACCTCTCCCTAAAGATGATCTTGCACATAGGATAGTACCTAAAATAGGAAATCCAGAGTGAAGGAGACCATGGAGGAAGGTGCAAAACTCATGGTTGGAGCAAGTCAGCTGTTCCTGCAAGGAGTTATTTGGAATAGAAAGAGTTGCTTTCTGGAGGCTTGTGCTGAGGAATCCTTGTCTTGTGAAGTCGGAGGATCAGTAAGGCTAGCTGCACCATGATGCCTTCTCCTACATAGTGAGTAACGAAACTGAAGGGAACCAGGTAAGGACAGGAAAAGTATTTATAAAGAATCTTAAACATAAAGACTAAACTTTTTCAGTCATGCAAATTGCAAAGCAGCATGGTATCATTTTCGGCAACCCGCCCTATACCGTTGAGCTAGACTCAGGCTGTGTGTGTGTGTGTGTGTGTGTGTGTAATTCACCGGGTCGGTCAGGATCACTTTATGGTCGTGATCGTAAGCTTTTACCCTCCAGGAAGGGAGCTGAGAGCTCATATAGTCCGATCTAAGAGCAAGGCTGTGACCTTCACACACGCACACACCCGTCCCCTTGCTCAAGGGGGACAGCAACCACCCACATCGTCAGTGAAACTTTTCGCAACCTGAGCGAGGCAACTCCCGTCTACCAGTTGGCAAGCTATTTGATGGATTTGAATGAAACTAGCCAAGTGAGTTCGGATTATTATTGGAAAAGTTTTCCACTATATACAATTTTGCAGCCATGATTTCTTTGGGAGGGTCAGCTCCCCTTGCCAACTTTCAATTTCTCAGAAATCGTGAAAGGAGGGCAGATACGGATTTGATATCTTAGAACGTGCTGTATAGTTGAAGCTCATTCGTAATGCAACATTTGGGGAGTGTGACCCCCTAATGATTCTTGAGGGGGTCAGTCCCTCCTTTCAAAAATTACAAGTTCAGAAATAGGGAAAAGTGAGCACATGGATTACAACGAAACTTCTCAGATCAGTTCGTCTGGTCCCTTGATAATGTCTCCCACTATAGAAGGTTTTCAAGCGTTATATTTATGGGGGTCGGCCTCCCATTGGCAAGTTAAATTTCTTAGAAGCAGTAAAAGGAGGGCAGACATGGCTTTGACATCTTAATATAAGTTATACAATAGACTGTTTTCCATAATGCGATACTTGGGTTGCCTGATCCCCCCCCCCTCCCCCAGTGATTCAAAGGAATCTGTACACATATCACAGGAATGGGGATGCAGTTTCCATGTTTTCTATGAATGCATTGGAAGAAACTGCACATCAACTTTATTCTTAACTCGATTTCAGCTATGAACGGCTTGATATCTGTATGAGTGAAAATAAATGTTACTTTATGTATCTGTGTGTGTGTAGTGGCCAACTCTCGCAGACCTGACAATAGTGGGCAGCTCTAGTACACACATTCAAGCTGTGTTTTATAAGTCCTGCAGGGTTAGAAAGCACCACATTCTGTCCCTGGAAGAGCCCCGCCCCAACCCAATTATCCACGTAGTTGTAGGTGGGGATGAGTATAGGACTGCAAGACGAAAAAGTGCTTGTGGAAGTTTTATTAGAGTGACTGTTTGTTGAGTGACGGGGCTGTATAGGTCATCGAAGCATTCTCACACACGGCTTATATTTAGGAAATTGTTAATACCTTATCGTGGTCTGGATCGTCATGTCCGTGGTGGAGGTGGTGGTTGATCTCCTGCGTGAGGACGTTCACCTCCTCCCACAACGCCGTCAGGTTCTGCCACACCTCATCCAGCCCACCACCTGCGGCAGTAAACACAGCGGTGGAACACAGAATGAAACATGGTAGTACAGAACACATGAGCTTCGAGCAAAGTGGAATGTTATAAAGCAAAATGGAGAAAAAACAACGTGGAATGGAACAGAACGCAACAGGATACGGTTTAACAGAACAAATTAGAACACAGTGGAGCAGAACAAAATGGAACACAGTGGAACAGAACAAAATGGAACACATTGGAACAGAACAAACTGGAACACAGTGGAACAGAACAGAATGGAACACAGTGGAGCAGAGCAAAATGAAAAAAAGGTGAAAAAAGCATATAAGAACAAAATGGAATAGGACAGAACAAAACTGGAACGATAGAGTGGAACAGAACAAAGTCGCGTGGAGCATAACAAAGTGGAATGGAACAAAATGATATGGAGTGGGGCAAAACAAAGTGGAATGGAACAAAGTAATATGGAGTGAAGACAGACAAAGTAAAATAAAACAGAACGTGATATAGAACAGAACATTGTAGAACCAGGTCGAGTGGAACATGAACAGGGGATTACAGCAAAGTGGAATAGAACACAGTTAGGTTGTATGGAAGATAATGAAGTGTGATGGAACAAATGTGAGTGGAAGTGAACAAAATGAAATTGAACAAAGCTGAGTGAAAAGAACAGATTGAAGTGGATTAGAACAAAGTTGGGTAGAACAATAAAATGGAGTGGGACAACAAAATAGAATGGCACAAAACAAAGTGATGTATGGAACAATGTGAAGTACAATGAAGCAAGGTGGAATGGAACAAATATGGAGGAAAAGAGTGAAATGAAACAAACAGGAGTAGAAAGGAGAGAAGTAGAGTGGATCGCAACAAACAGGAATGGAACAGGACAAAAATGAAAATGAACAGAACGAAAGAGTAGAAGCATAGAAAGTGGAGTGAAAAAGAACAATATGGAGTGGAAGAGAACAAAGTGGAGTGGAAGAGAGCAAAGTGGAGTGTGAGAGAATAAAGCGGAGTGAAAGAACAAACTGGAATGGAACAAAGTGAAGAGTTGAAGGAAACAAAGTGGTGTGAAGAACAATATGGAGTGGAAGGGAACAAAGTGGAGTGTGAGAGAACACAATGGAGTAGAAGAGAACAAAGGGAACATAGCAAGACAGACGTGAAGTGAATATCAGCCCCTTCTGTATCATTACTTCTTTTACGCTACATTACTGCTTTCGTCAGACAATTTTATTAACCCCTTATATCCGAATATCTATTTTTAGATGAGGGAGCATTTCTAGGAGTGGCCCTGGCAGTCATTCACACCCTAAAGATTTTCACAAGCTAGGTGCTTCCCTTTAGCGAAGCCCCATATGAATCTTCACATTAGTTTCACATGGATTCCCACACGCAAGGTGCTTATCTCTGACGAACCCTCCTAGGATGCTCCACTGTAACTCCCAGCGGATTTTCACTCGCAAGGCAATTCACTCTGGCGATGTCCCATATGGTCCCGTATCTAGTACTTTTATGCTTATTCATATTAGTCAGGCCGCCACCAGACGATTTTATTCAGGTTAAGGGAAGTCTCATGTAATGTAGGGGTTAATCATGGCTGTATCTGACCCGTCCATTTCAAAACTTGCAAAATATCATCTGGTGCTAGCAGATAGAGAGGCGGCTTGCAATCCTGATGGACCCAGGATCGAATCCCAGCTGGGGCAAGGAACAGTTAAAGGATTTGAATTTCCTAAAAAGCAGACTTTCCTGATCTACCAGATGACTCGCCGACATGTCGTAAAAGTACCTCAGCTAATACCAGTACACCAGTCCTGTATGAGACAGCCCTAGCATGTATTCAATATGGACGGTGGGTGTTAGCGCCGAAGTGGTGACATGTGGAGGTGTAGGAGGACTACTGGGCCTTGGGATAGGCCACTGCCCCCAAGAAATAGGCCCTGGGCCTCTGCCCAGAGTCGGACAAGTAAAAAAAAAAAAAAAAAAAAAAAAAATGCCCAGAAAAAAATATATAGGATAAAGTCGTGAGTCATAGCTTGTGCCAACTTTTAAATCTACCCCAGACTAAAAGGAATTCTTAGCAAGAGTTTTACACCAAATGAAGACATGTTTTTCAGTGTTAAGTTAGTAGTTCATGGATTTGCCAGACTACTCCAAGAGCAATTTGTCCGTGCATATACAATAAAAAAAAAAATCAAACTACCAGCAATAGGTCACGCTCGATGTGGAACACTGGCTACAATTTCCATTCAGCCGAGGATGGAGGTAAACGATGAACAGAAGCCGGGGCTCACGAGTATGTACCCAGGAGCAAAATATTCGTCGACTTTCCTCTGCCAGGATTGTGTCCAGCTTTCCATACTTCCCATTCCTCCCCAAGCGACAGAGAACATCACTCCTTCCCATACACTTTTGTTGTTTACTTCATATTGGTTCCTTCTTGGCATAACAAAAACAAAAAAAGGTGATTTAGTACCTTCCATTGCAACAACCAGCAAGAGAAGTGTCCAGGAACTTTTCTTCATTCTGTACATCATCAGATTAAAAGAGGGCTGCCTCCACAGAAAGTAAGTCTAAATGACTGGACTAACAGGTTGAGGTGAAGAATTGTGTATTATTCTCAGAATCTGTTGACAGTGGGGGACATGTGCCAATTCGGGTCACGCCATGTCAAGTCGTGGAAAGTGCGGCCGAACCCATTTTATTGTGGGTCATAGGATCGTATTATGACTCCTCTGAGTGGCATTGGAGCTTTCAAACACCTCTTCCCAAGGAAACTACAGTTAAGAAGAAGTCTATGCCATACTGGGCAAGGTTAGGACAGTTTTCATCCATGGCCTACTCACTAGAAGGCGGTGGCGTCGACCCTTACTGTCTGCCGCTGTTAGGCAAAAAGCTGCGAGGAAGTCAAAATATAAACAAACAAGTAGCCGTAGCCACCATTCTGCCCTCATACTCCTAAGCATGTTTGCTGTGTGGGTGAAAAACAAAACGCAGCACGCAGTCAGGACTGAAAATTCATTTATTCCCCAAAGATGCAAGAAGGTGCGTACTTATTATTGAAGCTGCATATTTGAAAATAATGAACAAGTAAATAACGTATTATGTTGATGCCTTTACCAGTAGTTTTGCTGCCATGTCATGAACTGAGGGCTTACCGGCTTTCCGGAAGCACTTGGCTATAACTGCATTGCCAGCGAAAGTAACATTAGCCTATATAACACTGTGGATTGACAAACGTTACAAATGTCGGTGTACAATGATTACAACATGAAGACTAGAACTAGTGTAGGCCAGTTTGTAATGTGGCCACGTAAAGCAAACATCATAATTACTGTGTTTTTTCCACTGTATAATGATGCAGTGCTTTCATTACTTGTCACCACTCTCTCCAGGCTCCAGTAATTTGAAATTTTACCTACAGACAAATATAATAGGGTTTGAAGGCAATGTGCATTTATGTATATATATATATATATATATATATATATATATATATATATATATGTGTGTGTGTGTATATATATATATATATATATATATATATATATATATATATATATATATATATATATATATATATATATATATATATATATATAGTACTGCTCTCAAGTGTCTGCCCTTTCCTCTCCTCCATCCTTCTTTCCTACAATCCTCTTCTGTCTTTCTTTCCTTCAGTCTTTCTTCGTCCTTCTGCGTGCGCGTGACTTTACACTCCCTCTTCTGTCTTTCTTTCCTTCATTCTTTCGTCTTCCTTCTGCCTGTGGGTGACTGCACTGAGTGACAAGCCAATTGCTTTCCTGTCCACCAGGAAATCATTTACTACGCCGGGTGGTAACCATATAACCAAATCTTGGCGCCTGGTGGTTTAGTGGGTAATTACTGCACTCCAATTGAATTGAGCCGGTGAATGTTTATATCCAACTGGTGGTTGGGGTTTATTCCTCACTTAATGCCACTCAGGGATGAGTGAGGCTGCTCACTTTCATCTTAAATGTCAGGACCAACTGCCTAGCCCCGGGCTCCTACGCTCCTCATGGGACAATGTGGGATTGGATGTTGGATGGATATATATATATATACATATATATATATATATATATATATATATATATATATATATATATATATATATATATATATATATGTGTGTGTGTGTGTGTGTGTGTGTGCGTGTGTGTGTGTGTATGTATGTATGACTACACAACATTATGCCTGGCTTATCCCCATTTGGTTATTTGTCACAGCATGTATTGCAACAAAGGGATTGGTTTCTGTCTTGTGTTATGTCCTGGTGTGTGTCCTGTGTTAAAACATGTGCTGTAGTAAAGCTTTTGGCATCTGTTATAATGTGTTTCAATGAGTATTGGAAACTGTAGTGCATTAATCTTTTTTTTTATTTCAAGCTTTTTGCAAAAACTTGTATTTCCGCATGTGTTTGTCCAATTCTCCACATGTATATGGTCTTTTGATGCAAAACTTACACTGCAAGTTACTTGTCTGCCACAAGTTTTCCTTTAGGCCCGTCACACTGCAGGTACGACTTTTCGCAAACCACCCGCGACCTGCAAGTCGTGGGTGGTTTTGGTGAGGTTTACGACCGGTCTTCATATGTCTCGGTCTAGCTGCAGGCCACCATGGCGACCAAAAAATCGTCGCGAGGTTTTTCGAGTTGCACGAAAAACCTCCCCGCGACCACCGATGTCGTGGCACAGAAGCCGCCCGGTGGGCGGCCGGACTGCGTCTCACCAGCTTACAGATTGCGACTGGTCGGCGACACCTGATTTTTGAGCGGTGGTTGCCATCCAGACGGCGGCTGGTCGCCGCCCGCTCTGTGCGGTGGTCGTCCGTACTCCGTCAAGGTGACAACTGGACTGCGGCGGCCGCCCGCCGCCGTCCACAAGCCTCCTGTCCGGGGTGGCGGTTAAAGTCCAGCCGCCGTGCAGCCGGCGATTGGTCGAGCGACAGGTGGTTGGCTGGACCGAAATCAGCCGCCGGTGTATCATTAAATCGTGAGGACCGTGAAAACCTGAGGACGAAGGCACCAGGCACACCCCAAAAATTCTCTTCTCGGCTAATTTTCACCATTCATAAGTGTATTCATCGCCATAAAACCTACATCGTCGTCTTTGTCGATGTTTTTTCCAGCTGATAAGCATGAAAAAAAGGGGGGGAAATCAAATACTAGCACCTTAAGGCGAGGAAAATATATACTCACGCACAGTGTATTATTAAGGTGCTAGTATTTGATTTTCCCCCCTTTTTTTCATGCTTATCAGCTGGAAAAAACATCGACAAAGACGATGATGTAGGTTTATGGCGATGAATACACTTATGAATGGTGAAAATTAGCCGAGAAGAGAATTTTTGGGGTGTGCCTGGTGCCCTCGTCCTCAGGTTTTCACGATCCTCAAGATTTAATGATACACCGGCCAATCCGCGGCCGGTGTCGGTCTAGTGGCGGCCTAGAGGTCGCGGTCTAAACTGCGATAGGACGCGGACCTGCCGCTGTTTGTCAGCAGCCTGCTGACGACCGGCCGGCCACCCGTCGGTGTCTTGACCTGTGTGTACCTGGCCATGGTCGCCGTTCGGCCGCCCACTGGATGGACGCTGGACGGACACTGGACGACCACCGGTAGCTGATCGGTGGCACGACTACTCGGAGACCTCCATGGTCGTGGACTGGTTTCGCGATTTTCAGGTTTACGACAAGTCGTACCTCCAGTGTGACTGGGGCTTTAGTGCATGAAGCAATGAGTATAATAACTGCAGCTATATTCAGTTTGGATTTGGAAACTATTATGAAGGCAGCTTTAGTTAAGAAGAAATGTGTGTGTGTGTGTGTGTGTGTGTGTGTGTGTGTGTGTGTGTGTGTGTGTGTGTGTGTGTGTGTGTGTGTAACTACTATGATCCGTTATGAAACTGATGCATTATTTAATAAAATGTTATGCCCTCGAAATATTTTCATAACCCCTAGCAACGGTTAATCTTGTATTTCTGTGCATTAAGTAGAATTGTTATAGTACATTATAAAATCAAAAGTCTTTGCAGAACTTAGCTAAGTGCAACTACATTACTTACCACCATGTTGCTGGTTCCAACACTCAAGGAGTCATTAGATGCCACCAAAGATTAGTGAAGTGTTGCGAACGGTAAGGCGTGAGATACAGAAATGGATATTACGAAAATGTTTATGTTTACCCTCAAACCCTGGCAGCTTTCCTTGATGTCCCCATGTCCATTTTCTTTATCGAGGTGTCTTTCTCACGAGATGGCAGCAGTCTTGTTTCCTCCAATTTTCACCTACAGTTGAACCTTCCTTATACTTCTAGCTTCCTCGCTTTTTCCTTATAGGTTTAGTCTGCACATTACACCTCAGTATTTTCTTGTATGTTGCTGATGCTAGATAGTATGTCGATTGTGAAGCGAACTAAATTACACACAAGAGAATGCTGTGCTATAAAGAGGCGAGAATAAATCGCCAAGGAAGAGGCGCTACGAAGCCTCCTGTGCCACTTAAAATACGGACCTTAGCTTAGGCTCACTTGCCCTCTACCTCAGAGAGCATGGCCACGTGTTTTAGTTAGTGGATCCTCTTCGTGACCGTCGTGAATTTTGTGATGTTAAATTCTGTCCACTTTAGCATGATTAAAAAGTGTCATCTTTCCATCCTTTCCGAAATGAACGGATCTTGAATTTGGCTCTATTGTATTTTTTTTTTCTTGGAAGGAACGGTTTGCGGACTCCTGGCCTTTGTTTCCTTCTTCCTTGCATTAAAAAAAAAAAAAAAAAAAATCCTGAATGTTGAGATGTAACAAGAGATAAAAGTGAGATGTAGAACCATAGTACTGTCTGTTTTTGCTACTGAGCGACGAGAAATAGCATCAATAGCACGAAAATCTCCGCCAAGATAAAGTGAACGAACTACAGTGATCGGTGGCATCGATGTTGAGACATATCAGCAAAGTGAACAGAGGTTGCGAATGAACTGAATTCTACAGGTAGGTTTATAAGGATTACTTTATTAGTTCAATATATAGTAACACCCTTGTTTTGAACATTGTACTGCACATACCATCATGCACATTAGTTCATTTCCTCTGTGAACACAGCATGAGTCCGAATTCCGTGAGGTTGTCATCGACTCAAGGCAAAAAAAAAAAAAAAAAAAAAAAAAATAGGCCAACAGATTTCGCCCCATGTAGTGAGTATGAGAAGTAGGGTGGCGAAGGAAGGGGGGGGGGTGAAAAGAAAGGGTATTTGGAGATGATGAATAAAATAAAAAACATAATAATTATAAAGGTCGTGATTATGTAATATGTATCCTTGTATTTCAGTATCAGTAGCCGGAAAAAAGTCCAGGTAAGAAAAGTCACTATAAAATAGAAGCAGCTGTAGCATAATAACGCAGACTTATTACCAGGGGAGGTTATCATAGCAGCTACTGTATTACTACTGATAGACATGAGCTGCAATGATGGATTAAAATTTGCTAGTTTGGCACAGCATCGGCATACTATATCCCAAGTCA
Source organism: Coenobita brevimanus (assembly GCF_032717465.1). Classification (NCBI taxonomy): domain Eukaryota; kingdom Metazoa; phylum Arthropoda; class Malacostraca; order Decapoda; family Coenobitidae; genus Coenobita; species Coenobita brevimanus. Next base: position 13,099,175 of record NC_137056.1, on the reverse strand, counting down.
GATAGAAAACTGACTAGTGAAAGAAATTAAGTGTTGGTAAATCTCTTTTAAATAGGAGATGGAGCTGTGGCTTTGTAAAATGTGGCAGTGTGTGTCATGGAATCTCGTGTAAAACTTGGCAATGAGTAGTGCTAAAATGAGATGATGCAGCATGTATACTGTAGTGTTATAAGGAGTGGTAATGTAATATGTGATATTGTAAGATGTGGCAATACAATTTCTGGCAGTGTAAGGTTTCCCACTGTAATGCAAAGTAATGTTTGGTGTTGAAAAGCGTAGCAGTGAAAGATGTGTTTTTATAGTAAAAGGTGTATTAGTGTAAGGAAAGATACCATATGGTTTGGTAAAGTATGGTAGTATATGGCTTGGTTGTGTAAGGTGTGGTAGTGTAGGGTGTGACTGTAAGGTGCGATCCTATTGTGGTAGTATAAAGTTTGTGTAAGGTGTGCATTCATCACCTACTGCTGTTCTCTGTAAAGCTGCGGTGTTAGTGAACAGTTGCATCTCCCGCTGAAAATTAATAGTGATGGAAGTAAATGTAATTGTACAAAAATTTAGTTAATAAAGTTGTGTGAGTAATCTTACTGACCATTAAAGAAAAGTCTTTTGAAGAAAACTATTATTTACATTAATGGTATTTTTCATTAATATTTCATTTTGCACGATGTCCCACATACCTAGGAACACCAAAAGCCATTTTCTTACAATTGATATATGGTCCTATGTTGATATATAATTTCTTCCATGAGTAGACAATTATTTTGTTACCAGAGACATGCACTGCTTTTATCGAAAGCAGAAATAAGTGTTTGTCATCACAGTCATTCCCTTGATATTAGTTACATGCATCATATACAAATATCCATCTTCATACCTTCACAAATGGCAGTCACCTCTAATAGTAGACTGTAGCACTAGTCGAGCAAGGCAGTACTCCCAAGGCGGATGGAAAGCTGATGACAGGGAGAGCTGGAACTCCCGTTTCATCAGCCCTCATGGCTAGTTCCTGACCATCCCCCTTTGCTGAATTTTCTCAGTGTTTCAGTAACACAGAGAGTAGGCGAGCATGCTGTCCAATACAAGTTTTCCTAACTGTCATCACAAAACTACATACAAAGTACACACTACACTTCCTTTTCAAAATTAAATAAAAGAAAAATGGCGCAAAACAACAATGCCTCGGATTCCACGGGGGGGGGGGACCAAAAATGCCCCTTCCATCCGCCTCTCTTCCGGTAACGACTCTTTGAGTTGCCTGGATCCACTGTCTGACTCACTTCTTCATTTCTGCAACATTCGCGGCCTTTCCTCTAACTTCCTGTCTGTTGAAAACAACCTCTCCTCCTCTAAACCTCACCTTCTCTTTCTTACTGAGACTCAGCTGTCTCAGGCAACTGACAGCAAACCCTTCTCTGTATCCTCCTACTTTCTCTATACTCATTTCAAAGCCAAAGGTGGATGTTGCGTATATGTACGCAACGACCTATCTTGCTCTCATGTTCCTGAACTTGATTCTTCTGAATTCTCTACTCTCTGGCTTCGGTTCTCCTGTCATTCTCTAACTAAATATATCTGCGCTGTTTACTTATCTCCTAAATCTACTGACTATAAAAAATTCTTCATCTATCTTACATCTACAATGGAACACATTCTATCCATTTCTCCTTTCTCTGAAATCTCCGTTCTAGGAGATTTCAATGTTCACCACCACCTTTGGCTCTCCTCTCCTTTCACTGATCCACCTAGTGAACAAGCCTTCATCTTTTCTATCCTTAATGACCTAGAGCAGCTTGTACAGCACCCTACCCGTATCCCTGACCGTCTTGGAGAGAGCTCCAATATACTTGACCTCTTCCTTACAACCAATCCTTTTGCTTACACTGTTAATCTTTTCTCTCCGTTGGGCTCCTCCGATCATAACCTTGTTACTTTAACCTGTCCTATCGTTCCGGTACAGTCTCTGGACCCACCCTCCAAAGAAAGGTCGTCTGTGGCACTTTGGCGCTGTGGATTGGGAGGCCCTCAGGCAGTACTTCTTTGATTTTTCCTGGAACGATTATTGCTTCCATGGCCGGGAGCCACCTGAGTGTGCCTTGCACATTACAGAGGTTATTCTCTCGGTCATGGAGGCATACATTCCTTTCTCATATCCTCTGACTAATGCAAGAAAGCCTTGGTTTAATCATGCTTGTTCTAATGCTATCTGCAACAAGGAGAGGACCTATAAAAGGTACCGGAGTCAACCCACCACCAAATCACATTTTTTTTATGTTTCTACCAGGAATCGTGCTAAGTCTGTTCTTCACTCTGCAAAAAATAATTTCATCTGTTCTAAATGCTCTCAACTCTCCAACTCGAATTCTTCCCGCTCCTTCTGGCACCTTGCCAAAAACCTGTCTAACAACTTTACCTCATCATTCTTCCCTCCTCTTTTCTACTCTGATGGCTCTGTATCTATTTCTTCTACTGATAAAACAGATCTCTTCACTCAGACTTTCTCCTCCAATTCCACCTTAGACGATTCCGGTGCTGTTCCTCCATCACTTCCCCCTTCTGACTTCCTCATGGCTGTCATTAAAATTTCATCAGCTTATGTATTTTCTGCCATCACTGGCCTCGGTACTAACAAGGCATATGGGCCTGTTGGGGTCCCTCCTGTTGTCCTCAAGAACTGAGCTTCTGTGCCTACACCCTGCTTAGCTAAACTCTTTCGCCTTTGTCTTTCTACTTGTACCTTTCCTTCTTGATGGAAGTTTGCTCTCATTCAGACAGTCCCAAAGAAGGGTGACCGTTCCCAACCCTCTTACTGTCGTCCAATTGCTTTAATATCCTGTGTTTCAAACATTTTTGAGTCCATTCTTAACAGACAAATTTTAAAGCATCTTTCCTATTACAACCTTCTTTCTAATCGTCAGTATGGGTTCCGTCAGGGACGCTCCACTGGCGATCTTCTCACCTACCTTTCAGATTCCTGGTCATCCTCCTTTCGGGACTTTGGCGAAAGCTTTGCCATTGCACTGACATCTCAAAGGCTTTCGATCGAGTCTAGCATAAATCTTTAATTTTCAAACTGCCCTCTACGGTTTCTATCCTTCTATCTGTGCCTTCATCTACAGCTTCCTTTCCGGTCGTTCTATAGCTGCTGTTGTAGACGGCCATCGTTCTTCTAGATCTATTAACAGTGGTGTTCCTCAGGGCTCTGTCCTATCACCAACTCTCTTCCTTTTATTCATCAATGATCTTCTAAGCTGTACATCTTACCCTATCCGCTCGTACACTGATGATTCCACCCTTCACCTTTCCACTCGGTTCACGCAACGTCCATCTCAGCAGTTACTTCAACAAACAAGGGATGAGGCTATGGCACACCTAATGTCTGACTTGGCTCGTATCTCTGACTGGGGTAAAAATAATCTTGTTGTTTTTAATACGTCAAAAACTCAGCTTTTACACCTAGTAACCCGTAAAATCTTCCACAGGAATACCCACTAATGTTTAATAATATCCAGCTCAATCTAGCATCGTCCTTGAACATGTTTGGGGTTTCATTCACACGGGACTTGTCTTGGAAAGATCATATTGCATCTCTTGTAAAATCTCCTTCCAGGAGATTGGATGTGCCAAGCCGACTCCATGCCTTCTTTACTCCTGCACAGTTGTTGACTTTATACACGGGTTTTATTCGCCCCTGTATAGAGTACAACTCTCATGTGTGGGGAGACTCCCCACATACAGCTCTTCTCAATAGGGTGGAGTCAAATAAGGCTATTCGTCTCATCAGCTCCCCTCCTCTTACTGGCTCCCTTCAACCTTTGTCTCTTCGCAGCGCTGTTGCCTCTTTATCTCTTTTCTATCGCTACTTAAATGGTCATTACTCCTCTGAACTGTCTGCTTGCATCCCTCCACCTCTACGACGGGTGCGTAGCACCCGTCTAGCAACAAACTCTCATCCCTTTGCTCTCCAACTCTCTAATGCAAGAGCTAACCGCTATTCTCAGTCCTTCATTTATGCAACCGGTCATCTCTGGAACTGTCTCCCTCTGTCTGTATTTCCTACTTCCTATGATCTCCTATCTTTCAAATTCAGTGTGTCCAGGCATCTCGAAATGAATGGATCTTGAATTTGGCTCTCTTGTATTGTTTTTTGTTTCTTGGAAGGAACGTTAATGTGGGCTCAGCCTTTGGTGCCTACTTCCTCGCATAAAAAAAAAAAAAAAAAATCACAAAACTGACCCATAAAACAGCCATTTCAATGGAGTGCGTCCGATCATCCGATGAAAGAGAAGGGATGCCAGACGTCTCATGAATTACGTCCATGTCACGTAGGAGGTTGAGCCTCCCACTGTGTCTGTGACCTCGTGTAAAGACACAGTGAACTAAGCTGAAACACGTTTCTCTCATCAAAGTATACAGAACCTTACATAACCACACCTTACATTACCACACCTACACTACCACACATAATACAACCACACTTCACACTCATACCTTACAATCATACACCAGAGACTAACAAAACCTACACTACCATACCTTACAATGATGAACTATACACTAGCATATCCTACACTACCATAAATTACACTACCATACCTTACACTACCATACCTACACTACTATACACTACAGTGATTCTCCATACACTAACACACCTTACATTACCACACCATACATTACCACGCCTTACACTACCACACCTTACACTATCACAACACTGCCACACCTAACAAAGCTACACCATACACTACCACAGCTTGCACTACTCACCCTACACCAGGCTTAGAGTAATTACATATGCTTTCAGTCAATTACAATTACAATTAGAATTACTTGTACATTATTACATTACAGTTACAAATACAATTACAGGGAAGGAAAAAAATGACAAATACAATTACAATTACAATTACTCAGTTTTAATACTTCCAAATTACAATTGCAATTACAATTACAACCTAGTTTGTGTTCAATTATATTTCAATTACTTGTTACACGAGTAAACATGTTACACGAGACAGTACTACTGTCTCGTTTATCATGTTTACTTCAGAGCAAATCCACCCTTCTCTCTCTCTCTCTCTCTCTCTCTCTCTCTCTCTCTCTCTCTCTCTCTCTCTGTTCAGTATATCATACTATATACGTTTATCAAAGTATTTGTGTGATGTAATTATAATTGTTCTTCTCCTAAATGCTCAATTACAATTACAAATACAATTACCATATTACTTAAAAACACAATTACAATTACAATTATAATTACACATCATTAGAAATAACGAATTACAATTACAATTACAATTATCTTAAAAATGTGTAATTAATTATATTTCAATTAAATTACTATTACAATTACTCCAAGCCTGCCCTACACTACCACATACTATTCATGAAGACCATACATTACCGCACTTTATACTAGAAAACTTTACCACACATTTCATTACTACACCTTAAACTATCACACCTTACCGTACCATACTTTACAGTGCTACCCCTTACAAAACCACACCCAACATTGCCACACCGTACACTGCCTCACCTTTCACTGACTCACCTTTCACTGCCTCACCTTACACTGCCACACCGTACACTGCCATTTTACACAGACACATCTTAAACTGCCACAACTTACACTACCACACTTAACATCGCTACCCACATAAAAGCACACTTTACAATACCACACCTTACACAGTCACACCTTACAATGCTACACTTACACTCCCAAAACTTAAATTACATCACCTCACAGTACCACGTCTTACACTACCACTCCTTATAATACCACACATGTGACAACAACTCATGCTTTACACTACACACTGCCAAGCTTTACAGGAGGCACCATGACATACTGTACACTACCCCATCTCATAAATCCACAGCTTATCTCCTAAGTTAACAGAGAATTAGCATTACTTATATTGTTGTCAAGTTTCGCTAGCTTGCACTTTACATCTTTCAGTAGTCAGGTTTTTTCTCTCTAACTTGGGATATAGTAGACTAATACTATGCCAAACAACCCCATTTTATGCTATCGTCGCAGCTTAAGTCTACCAGTAGTAGTGATTCTACCCTCAAATTTAATCATTTCTTTCTTGGCCCATGGTCTACCGTTCCACAAAATTTCATTGAAATTTGTTGAGAACTTTTGCAGATATCGATCAAAGCTGCTTCAGTTTTAAAGTGACCTTCCTTATCCGGACTTCTTTTCCGGTTGTTACCTCCGCCAACGAAGTTGGAGGAAGTTATGTATTCACCTATGTATGTCTGTTTGTTTGTCCACACGATATCTGCAAAAGTTCTCAACAAATTTCAATGAAATTTTGTGGAACGGTAGACCATGGGCCAAGAAAGAAATGATTAAATTTGAGGGTGGATCCGGATCCAAATCCAGATCCTATGCATTCCGCACAATATCTCCAAAATCTCTCAATGAATTTCAATAAATTTAGAGGAAGAGTGGACCATAGTCAAAGAACAATTGATTAAATTTGGGGGTGGATCCGGGTCCAATGTATTCCATACAATATCTCCACGGGTCCGGATTTTTTTTAATAGCAATGGCGTTGGTGGAAGTAAGCGTTGTCTGAGTGCTTTCTGGTTGTTACTGGAATTTCAGGATATGCAATAGTGTCACATCACCATCAAAACCTTAATTTTATCAGTTTATAATTTCATTCTCCACCACCAAATAACGTTTTCTCTTTTCACCCCCTCCCTTCTCCACCCTACTCCACCTCATACTCGCCATATGGGGCGAAATCTGCTGGCCTATGAAAGCAACTTTTCTGCCTGCTTAGGTGACTGAACCTCACGGGAGTCGGACTCACAGTGTGATTCACGCAGAGGGGAAGGAACGTCTGTGCTCGATAGTACGCTTACTCAGTCATATCTAGACTCTAGAGTCACTTTTATCTACACGATTATGAAAAAATTACAAGTATCTTGACATCCTAATCAAATAATTACTATAACAGAATGAATAAACTATTTCCATTTTGTTTCAGATTTGGCTGATTCCGTTTAACCCAACTTTTCTTGGCTTTCTGTGTGAAGGGAAAGATTGTACTGTAAATATTTATATATATTGAAGCACCTCCAGGAGCGACTGTCAGAGTGTCTGCCACTAACGATTTTTGAGCGCCAGGAGGTTCACTCTAGTAGACTTCAGCGATTTTAACAGTGCAACACCACACCTTACTATTTTCTCACGCCACACCACATACTATACCACCCCCTCATGCCACACACACAGTCACCTTCTATCACCACACAAAACCAAGGACATTAACCGAAGGACTCTGAAGCTGCCATATCAAGTACTATTTGTTCATGCTTACGCTGGTTAAAAGATTTAAATGACTCTACTCGTCTCTTGATTTGTCTGCAGCTTTGAGTGACCACTCGTAGCGGAAGGATCAGTAGCAATATCCATTAACCTCTTCCCTATTTCCCGTTATTGAGGATGATCGTAAAGAAGTGAACAGAATAAGATTAAAAATATGTGATCGTAGTGAACCGGTAAATTGTCTGCTTGGGGGTGGGGGCAGTGTGAAGTAGAACATCGTTATTGTTGTATAAGTTACCGCTCAACCCCAGTCAAGCCTGTTGCGGCAGATCGTCGACCGCAGTTTACTGCCCCATAAGCGTCGTCTTAGAGGTTTCCTACACCGTTGATGTGTCTGCGTCTTAGTGTGGCATGTGTTATCCGGTGCTCCATAATGTGGATTATGTTATGTGGGCTTATTCTACAAGTGGGGTACATGCCATCTGTGTTTCCACCCAACCCATCTCTTGGCTGGTAAATGAGAAGGGCTGATCTAGGCCTACCTAAGTTACCTCGATTAGCCCTAATTAAGGATAACTTTAATTGGTGCATTTTGGGTGGAGGACTTGTAGTATAGTGTTCTGGTTAAGGTTTATTTGCCTTGCATATTATATGGGTATATAGGTGTCTCATCACCGCTAGTGTTGGAGTGTTTGGAGGTGGGATATTGTTGAGGAGAGTCTGGTAATGTTTGTCTGGAGGCTGTCTTACGTGAATAGTTACGTGGTGTGGCTCTCACATAATGACAGGAGTGTTGTGTGTTAGCACAGGCCACCGTGGAGAATTGTGTGCATTCATCCCAAGATATTCTCTAACAAAAAAAGACCTTGATTTCAAAGTGTGAGCTGTGGGAGAGGTACTGATGCAACCAGAAATGATAGGTAGATCTTTGTTCTGTATGGACTTTAAAGTGTTGTAGTGTGATTTAGATGGGATGGGGGTCCATGCCGGGGAGGCACAAGGCGCCATCAATATAATGTACTGTTTGTAGAATAGGGAGAGTACTTTTTTTTTCTCTCAGTCTCTTCCTGTAAGTGCTCTGAGGAGTGCGTTGAGTCTGAGGCAAACAGTCTCTTATATGTCTTGTCCTTGAAGGTGAGTTGTTGTTACTGTTGCTTAGCCTCGGTCTGTCTGGCCTAGCAGACCCGTTGACCTCAGGTAAACAACTGCTTCTGTGGGACCGTCCTATAGGTACAGTTCAGTACATACACGGTTTAGCAGAGTGAGGTGTAAGACTGTCTTCTGTAGAGCAGCTTTTCTATCGCCCTGTGCATACAATCAAGACGTCTAAATATTCACCAAAAATTATGCTTCGAAATATGAAAATTATTGATATTCCAGGCGAGGAATGATGATGGGAAGAAAGGTAGGAAGTAGGGAGGCGTGTGAGCTATCTATCTCATCCATCTCTAGTACTCTCTCACTCTCTCACACGTGTAGGCTCCTGGTCGTATCTCGGTCGCTCTCTAAAAGTTTTTTTTTTCTTTGTGTGTGTGTGTGTGTGTGTGTGTGTGTGTGTGTGTGTGTGTGTGTGTATGTGTTTATGCGCGCGCGCGCATACATTTCTCTCTCTCTCTCTCTCTCTCTCTCTCTCTCTCTCTCTCTCTCTCTCTCTCTCTCTCTCTCTCTCTCTCTCTCTCTCTCTCTCTCTCCATATTATACTCATCTGCCAAACGACAACAGCGATCAGATGAGAGAGAAAGAGTGAGGGGGGAGGGTTTACTGGCTGACATAAATACAGTAAATTGACTTATTCTTGCTCTGGCCTTCATGCTGCTGAGTAAAGTTATCTTATGTGACCACAGCAAAATACGTAATTGTCTTCGGTACCTGGAAAAGTAATCATCATTATCATCATCATCATCATCAGCCATTACAAGTCCACCGCTGAACAAAGGCCTCCCCCAACCTTCTCCACGAATTCCATGACTGAGCCATCTTTCCCACGTTTTCCCTGCAAATTTCTTTATCTCATCTCTCCACCTCCTGTCTGGCCGTTTTCTGCTACGCTTACAATCTGTTGTCCAGTCAGTCATCCTCTTGCTCCATCTGTTATCTCTTATTTTTGCTGCATGGCCTGCCCACCTCCATTTCTGTTCTTTTATAACTTCTATAATATCTTTGACTTTAGTCTGCTCTCTCGCCCAAGTTGATCTTTTCCTGTCTTTTAAAGATATTCCCAACACTGACCTTTCCATTGCTCTCTGAGAACGGATTAATTCATTTCCCATCGATTTTGTCAGTTTCCAGGTCTCACAACCATACGTCATAGCTGGAATTATACATTCGTTCTATGATTTTCGTTTCATACACCGTTTGGGATACATGGCGTCTGGCAATGAATGAATGAATGAACAAACTGGCAAGCTACTTTTCATACTGTCTTTATGTTTACCGAAAGCTTTCCATCCAATTGTAATGCGTCTTTTTATTTTGCTATCATGATCTTTCGTTAATTTTAGTATTTGTCCCAAGTAGTTGTACTCCTCAACTACTTCAAGAATTTCATCGCATATTCTGATGACGCTCTTTCATGTTTGTGGATTAAACATTACTTTAGTTTTACTCCGGTTTATCTTTAGCCCTGCTTTGAGACTTTCTCTGTTCAGGTCATTTAAGATTTCTTGCAATGTCTCTGTTGTTTCTGAGATTAGGACAATGTCATCTGCAAATCTTAAATGGTTTAGCTTTTCTCCATCTATGTTCACTCCTTTATTTTCCCAGTCTAGCTTTCTGAAAATACTTTCTAGGCATGCTGTAAATAATTTTGGTGAAATTTTATCTCCCTGACGCTCGGCCTTCTCAGTCTTATTTTTTTCTGAGTCCTTATGTAATTTAACTTGAGCAGTTCCCTCTTTATATATGTTTTCGAGACGTTTTACAATGTTCTCATTCACTTCTTGTTCTCGCAGTGAATTTATATAATTGCTATGTGCTCCACTGAGTCGAAAGCCTTTCCGCAATCAACAAAACCTAAGCACGGTGGTTTATTATATTCTGTAGTTTTCTCAGCTGATTCATTGTATGTAGATGACCAGTGGCCGAATACCCGCTTCGGAATCCTGCCTGTTCACGAGGTTGGTTTTCCTCCAAATTTGTAGATATTCTGTTCGTAAGGACTTTAGTAAAGAGTTTGCAAATGACCGATAATAAGCTAATTGGTCGATAGTTACTAGGATCATTTGAGTCACCTTTTTTTGTAAAGTAAAATAACTATTGCATCACACCATGTTTTGGAAATTTTCTTCATTTTTTAATACATTGAGTAAATAAGTGAGCAAGCCTATTTTATACTTCTACTTCCGCATCCAACAGTAAATCTGTTACTATTCCATCTTCTCCCGGAGCCTTCCCTCTTTTCATATTTTTAAGACAAATATTTACTTCGTCCGGTGTTACCTCAGGTATTTCACTTGTTTCAATTGAAAAGTTAGCTATTGGTACTACTTTCTTTGATGTATACAGTTCTTTGTAAAATTCTTCAACTCTCTTCACCATCTTATCTCTGCATTAAATGAGTTCACCGTTTTTGCCTTTCAGTGATGTAATTTGTTGCTTTCCTAGTGCCATTTTACTTCGGACCTGTTTCAGACTTTGTCCTTTTTTGATGGATTCTTTGATCTGATCCATGTTTATTTGTTTTTTCTTCTCTTTGTCTTTTGTTGATAAGCTTATTTAATTCCGCTCGTTCTGTTTCATCTTTCTTTGTTTTTACTTTCATTTCCTTTCTTTTTTTTCATAAGCTCAAGTGTCTTTTCTGAATATTTCTCGGCTTTGGTTGTATTAAGTTTTCCTACTACCTCCGCTGATTCTCTTAGCACTTTTGTTAGTCTGTCATTCAGCTGATCAGTGTCACATTCAGCATTACTTAGAGCCTGAAATCTGTTCCTATTTCCAACTGAAAGGCTGCTTTATTTTCTTTTACTTTTATTGGGCACATCTTATTATCTTTAATCATCATCTTACTTTTGGAACTGAATGTGGCTGTGCAACCCACTATTCTATGGTAGATAAATTAATATTATATATATATATATATATATATATATATATATATATATATATATATATATTATTGTGTGTGTGTGTGTGTGTGTGTGTGTGTGATAGAGAGAGAGAGAGAGAGAGAGAGAGAGAGAGAGAGAGAGGAGCACATTAATAGTAAGGTAAGCTGATATATACATACATACATACATCTCGACAACAATACTTACCAGCGGGAGCTGCGCCAGTGGTCACCATCAACCCCAGCAGCACTATCAACACGCCACGCATCCTGTAAGACATCATCATTATCATTATCATCATCATAAAATATATATATTATTACCATCTTTATCATGATCATACATAGTTTTCTTCATCATCATCATCATCATCATCACCATCATCATCAAACCCATCCTTACCAGTAAAGTGTGTTTTGTGAGCGCGTGCCGAGCGAGCGAGCGTTTGTACTAATGCTTATCATCATAATTTCATATCGGTTTAAACCATCAGCATAAAATTCTGGTGAGGTACTTGAATAATAACAGAAGAATAATTGTGCTAATATATTTACTTTCTCACGTTTTCTCTCTGGATATGCATATTGATCAAATGATCGAACCCAGAAATGGGGCGATTACCCTTGCTGATTTCCCCCCAAAACATAGAACAAAGATTCATGTAAAATTGTGGGCATAATATCCGATATTTACTTGTTGGAATTCATGCAAGAGAACAAAGTTACAACAGGAAATCTTTTTTCATTCAATTTCATAGTGGAACATGTCAATTGAAGCCCTCAGTACATTCCCTTGGAAAGCTGGGATTCCAAGGAGTTTGTTAGGTCTCGTGGCTAAATATATAGCTAAGAACAAAATTTATTGAATGTATTTACTACCTGCTGAAAGAATCTTTTCTCTATCTCACATAAAAGAAAAGTTATTAGCCTCTGAAAACCATCGCGGTCGAGCCGTGTCGTGTCGGGCGAGGCCGGGCCAGGTCGTGTCGGGCCACTCATTTCTCAGCTGAACGTAGAATAAACCAAGGTAAAGAGAGCTGAGGAGGCAGTTTCACACCGTGGGAGCGCTGGGCCAAATGCGTGACGTTACTTCAAATCGAGTGTTGCCATTTCACAGGTGACGTTATTTCCAGTTATTTATCTAAGAAGTAAAGACTCGCAGCCCACCTCTCGCCAAGGCAACACCTCCACCGCTCTTCCCGGCGGGACCAGCTCTCCACAACAGCTGTATCAGTCGAGGGATGGGCCTGTCCTCTCCGCCTGAGGGAGTGCCATGGTTAGCCCACCAGGAGGTTGAGGCTCCTCCGCCCTATACCTGGCCGACGACCCTCCCTCCGCCAATACCTTGACCGGGGTTGTGCCTTTGTTTCCACCGGGACTGGGCCTCCACTCTAAGCTTCCACCTGCTGCTGCTGGGCGAGTCGTTTCGCCCTTTCCACCATGGGCAAGGAGGCTGAGGGCAGTGTCGGGGCGTTTTCTACCTGAGCTCGTCGGCGCCTCCTCCATCGGCGCCGCACTGTCTACCCGGCTCCCGTCCCGCCCTGCCCTCGTTTAGACCATCGTGCAGCCTGGCCTAACCATCCACCGTCGTATCTGAGCTCGTTGGCGCCTCCTCCATCGGTGCCGCACTGTCTGTCCAGCTCTGGCCCCGCCCTGCCTGGTTTACCATCGGGCAATCGACCTCACCATCCATCGCCGCACCTTCCTTTGCCTTTGCCGCATTCTACTAGTTTGCCAGTGTTTTTGCCTACCGAGCTATGCTCCCGTCTGGGAGCTTTTTTTCCTGCCTCTACTCTGACGGGCTCTTTGTTTGCCCGTGCCCCATCATAGTCTATCTATCTATCTATAGCCCGACGCCCTAATCCCGCAAAGGGTGGCCGCAGACAAAACGCCTCCAAGTCGCTCTGTCACACACCATTTGACTACCCTCCCCCCAACTCACCCCCCCTCCCTCATATACCTCTCAACTCCATCCCTCCACCTCATCCTCGGTCTACCTCTCCCTCTCCCTCCCTCCACCTCACCTACATACACCCTCTTAGTCAGTCTTTCATTCTCCATTCTCTTCACATGTCCAAACCACCTCAGTGTATTTCTCCTAATCTTCTCAACCACATCCACATCCACCCCACAGCGTTCCTTCACTTCTTCATTCGTCAACCTGTCCCTCCACGTCACTCCACATGCTCCTCTCAAGTAACTTATTTCCACTGCTCTCACTCTTGACTTGTTCCCCTCTTGCAAGGTCCATGCCTCGCTTCCATACGTCAGGGTAGGGATCACAATACCATCATGCAGTGACTTCTTAACTTCCATACTCACCTCCCTATTTCTCATTACTGCTTTCAGTGTACCAACAACCTTCCTTCCCTGCTGTACCCTTTCACGCACTTCATCCCCCAAAATTCCATCCTTACTCATCACACAACCCAAGTACTTGAATGCACTCACATTCTCCATATCCTCACCATCCAACCTCACTGCACACTCTGTGACTTCATTCCTCTCAAACACCATAACTTTACTTTTGTTTACATTAACTTTCAGATTCCTCCTCCTACACACTGTCCCAAATTCATTCACCAAACCTTGCAACTCCCATTCATCTTCACTCAACAATACTGTATTATCAGCATAGTGCGGGGCGAATATTACAAACAAACAAGAAGTAAACTTATGCTAGGAAAATTACTGATATTAATAAGGAAATCTGTGATCATTTGCTACTCTTTTATACAGGTTTATATTAAGATACTTACTGCATCTGTTGTAATTGTGTATAAATTAAATTTCCTACTTGGATTTGGCATGCCTTCTCTCTCCCCTGTCCTTCTCTCCCTCTCCGACCCCCCTTCCCCTTCTCTCTCTTCTTTCATTTGTTCGGCGTCCCCTTTCTCTCTCCCTCCCTCTCTCTCTCTCTCTCTCTGATCTGACGACGTCATGTCACCTGCGCGAGCGCTGGAGGATGTAACTATGGTACTTGTTCGACTCTCTTTACCTTGGGGTAAACATCACTTCATTAAGCTTGCCCGCTTTGCTTGCTCGTAATCATCGTCAGGATCAATGATCATTATTAGTCACTCGCTTAAAGGCTGCCTTCGGTGGCCTTCAGCGAAAGCCGCCTTCAGCTGCCTCCACTTGATGTCAAGTTAGTTCCTATTTTCAGTCAAAAGGTAACAAATTTGAATTACTCATCCCATGAGCGAGACGGAGCTAGGAATTTTACCTTATTTTTATCCTGCTGAGACATCCATTGAGAAGTGAGAGAGAGAGAGAGAGAGAGAGAGAGAGAGAGAGAAGCAGGATAATAGTGTCTGCTATTATACTAAATTATACGATAGCATTGTCGTATACAATTTTAGGAGTATAAGGAGAGAGGAAGGAGAGGCGAGAGAGTGATAATACAACAAACACGTCACTCTTCTCTCTTTTGTCATGCTGCTAACTTCAATGCCGGACCAAGGACGAATCCATTCCCTTCACTAAAAGCAGATACTAAATTTGAAAGAAAAGACCAGAGATGAGTCATAACTCGGGAGCCAGTGGCCCGACTGGATTGAAAATTGTTTTATTCTTCAAGTTAGAGCACTTTAACGGTACCTTGCTCAAATAAAAATGGCGCAACATTGTGCCGTTTGTGCTGTGTTTTGGTAACAAACAAACAAATATACAGCAATCGGATCATTATGATATAGATGGTACCGCAGGGGATAGATACTGACGTATATAACTGAGGATGATTCGATTTTTTGGTTATTGGCTTCACTACGATGATGTAGGAGTTTGACTTATTCTTGGTGCATCCAGAGGATTTTATTCAGCCTACTCTATAGCCATCACTAATTCCTTCACTGCCTGGATGCCCTCGCAACCTTCACTGCCTGGATGCCCTCGCAACCTTCAGTGCCAGGGTGCCCTCGCAACCTTCACTGCCTGGATGCCCTCGCAACCTTCACTGCCTGGATGCCCTCGCAACCTTCAGTGCCAGGGTGCCCTCGCAACCTTCAGTGCTTGGATGCCATACTTTGGTTATATAGTTACCACCCAACGTAGTAAATGGTTTCCCGGTGTACAGAAAACGATTTGGCTTGTCACGCAGTGTACAGTAGAGTCACCCACTGACAGAAGGAAGATGAAAGAATGAGGAAAGGAAGATAGAAAAGAGAGTGTAAGGTCACCCGCAGGCAGAAGGAAGAGAAAAGAATGAAGGAAAGAAAGACGGAAGAGGAAGGAAGGAAGAGAGGAAAGGGCAGACACCCAAAGCAGCACTACAATGAGTGAGTGGACCATTATATTATTATTATTAATATTCGCTACCACCATGCGATTTCACTCATCTTAAGAAAGCCCCCTAGTAGTGAAGGGGATAATGGGTAGCAAACTTACCATATACTCAACACCTGCATTTCGAAAAGTCTGTACAAACCTGAATACCCTATCAACGTGTGCAGGTAGTGAGAGTAAAACGAAAAATACATCATCGGGGTGAAGAAGTTGTCAACCCCTTCACGACAATGACTTTTTACTTTTTTCTTCTTGCTACTAATAGCTATGTTGATGGTGATAATGATGGTGATAAGAATGGTGGTGGTGGTGGTGGTGATGATTCACTAATAGCTATGTTGGTGGTGATAATGGTAGTGATAAGGATGATGGTGGTAGTGTTGATGATGGTTCACTACTAGCTAGGCTGATGGTGATAATGATGGTGATAAGGATGGTGGTGGTGGTGATGATGACGATTCACTAATAACTATATTGATGGTGATAGGATGGTGGTAGTGGTGGTGATGATGATGATTCACTACTAGCTATGTTGGTGATATTGATGGTGATAAGAATGGTGGTGGTGATGATGATGATGATTCGCTAGTAGCTGTGTTCATGGTGATAATGGTGATAAGGATGCTGGTGTGATGATGATGATTCACTACTAGCTAGGCTGATGGTGATAATGATGGTGATAAGGATGGTGGTGGTGATGATGATAATGTTGACGATGGTACACACAACACCGGTAAAACTGGGGACCTGACTAACTTCGATTGTTGCTTGTCGTAGTCTCTGCCTTCATGGTCCTCGTCCCGTCGATAGCCATTAATCCTCATCATTCTTCACTTTCATTCTGGTATCAAAAGGGGTTGAGGAGGGGGGTGTCTTTAAACCCTGCACCAACAGAGGTACACGGCTGAATAAAACCGTCTGGCATGTGTCTAAACCCCGCATCAAGAAATGTCTACGGCGAAAAAAAAAAAATTGTCTGAGATGTGTGTGTGAACCTTGCACCAACAGGGGTCTACGGCTGAATAAAATCGACTGGTGGTAGCAAAAATATAATACAAAATACGTCCTGTGTCTGAAGGAGTTAATGGCTTTATTATGATGACGTCTTTTTTCATTTATTTTCGCCACATTCAGAACGAGTTTACATAGATTACAAGACATTGTTCTAACTGGAGAGGTTTACTAGAGCCTTCAGTAACCCCGTCACTCCTAGAAATCTCCCCTAAACAGAATAAAATCCCCTGGAGGTAAGAACAGTGCCTAAACGCTTCATCGTATTGAAAGAGTTAAGCCTGGGAAATGTAACTGACTGACTTAATAACGAACCGAGTAAGAATGTCAATTTCGTCATCCACGCTATCATCAATAATATCGCCGCACTTATTACCATCATTACCACCATCAGCACAGCTATTGGTGAATCATCATCATCAAAGACTGAAGTATGACCGTTCCAGATAGAATTTAAAATCTATTAGTGTTAACAGCCGCGGCAGTCTCTCTGAGTTAGTCACTATCAGCACAGGACCTCACACTATCATTATATTCCTTATCACTACTATGGTTGTTGCCTATGTGTATCTACGTTCTCTCTCTCTCTCTCTCTCTCTCTCTCTCTCTCTCTCTCTCTCTCTCTCTCTCTCTCTCTCTCTCTCTCTCTCTCGTTTCCCTTCACATGCACAGTTTTTTTAGCCACCCAGCTTTCATTAGCCTAGTACCAATTAACTCCACATCATCGTACAATAATCACACCTATTTCCACCCTCGTTAAACAAACACTGACTCTGGCACTTGCAAATTACTTTCTTTATTTTCGTTTGGCTACAGAAACAGGCAATTAAATCAACGAATAGCGAGGAAAACAAAGAATAATCAATATTTGTTTACGCTGGGATCAAAGGTTTGTGACTGGCTGGATAGAGGGACGAGGAGACGTGTGATTGGCTAGCAAGAGAGAGGAGAAAGCACATGATTGGTTGGCTAGAGGGAGGAGGAGGGGCAAGAATGGTTAGCTAGACATTAAATGTATACAAAAAACAAAGAACACAAGGCTAGTAGCTTGCAAATTTTTTCCTCGCTAAACAATACTGAGCAAAGAAAATCCTAATAAAAAATCCATTCATCGCGAGATATCTAGACACATTGGCTAAATAAGACGAGGTCATAAGCAGGGGGGGAAAGCAGATTGAGAAAGACGGTTCAAGAGTTGATTAGTTGTACAATTCTTGCATTAGACAATCAGACAGAAAATTACTGAGTGTGTAGATAAATAGTTGATGTGTGCACATATCAGAGGACAGTTGTGCAAATGCCTCCTTCCATGATTGTTGTTGTGACGTGTGATGGACACTGTGGGAATCAAGTGGAGAAATGTAGGGTAGTGTCGTCAGTATAGGATTCGATAGGACTAGATGTACAGCTCAGAACAGAGGAGATGAAATAAAAGAATTCTGAGGAGGACCGCTATTGATATTTTAAGAGTAACAGGGGCTGTCGAGAGTAACAGACGCTGTCTGTAACTGCAGCTTTAGAACGACCGAAGAGAGAGCTTAGATCAATGCACAGAAATTAGGGATTGTTGGAAAATCACTTGGAAATTAAAGATCATATGAAGACCCTGTCGAAGGCCTTTGAGATGTTTTTTACAATAGCAAAGGTTTCACTAAAATCTCAGAAAGAGAACAGCCAAAAATCTAAAAGGACTGTATCACTATTGCAATGATTTCACCCATATTCCAAAATAAGGACAGCCAAACATCTGAGAGGAATATATGAGAATTACTATTGGTACATCCCTGATAAAACCCATACTGTCAGTCAGAGAGAGGGCTGTGAAAGAAAAATGCCTGAAAATCCTCCTGTTGAGGACAGATCCAAAAACTTGAGAATACAAAGAACTTAGGCAATTGGGCAATATTTCGAGGATTGGCAGCAGTTGCACTTCTTCAGGACAGACTAAACGAAAGCAACTTCCAGCAATTAGGAAAGGTACACATTAACAGATGAAGGTGAAAGACTTTGCTTACGTAGGTTGTCGCCATGGAAGCATAATCCCTTGAGAACAGGGGGGACACCATCAAGACCATAAACGTTATTAATATCTAGGGCAGAAATTTTTATGACAGGTATGAGAAAGTTTGAGGGGGCAGGATATGGAGGAACAGAGCTGGAACTGCCCAAAGTAGAATCAGAGAATAAAGAGAGGGCAAAAACTTCAGCCTTATCAGAAGAAACAGATATATCACCATGTAACTGAAATGGAGCAGAAAAGAAGGTAGCAATAATTTTACTGGACAGGTTCTTGTCAAGGTGTTAGACAGAGTAGGAGTTTGATCAGAGCATTTGGAATGGAGGAAGCTGTTTTAGAATGTCGAAAAACAGACTCAGCACAATTCCAGACGGAAACATTGAATGCCCGTGATTCAAGGTTAAGTTGGCCCCAATATCCTTTGTAAACCCCCCGATTTTTTGAGGATCGCCTATGTACAAGGGTGATTGAACCAATTTTTTCAATCATAAGAAATTGGGTAAAAGAAACGAAAGTATGCATCCATGCCGAAGACGATGCCCTCCATATTATACAAATCACGCTTTCATCACTCTCGGCCATGAACGCAATGGTAATGCCAAGGAAAGGCAAAGCAGTACTGCCTGAGGGTCTCTAAATCTACAGAGCAAAAATGTCAAAGAGTTGTTTCTTGGGAGGATCCACAGGCCTTGCTAGAACAACAAGAGAGCTTGCTAAAATAAGGTGATCAGGGATGCTCAGTGGAGAAAGAGATTAATAGAGTAAACAGAAAAAATAGTAATAAAAAGAAAGGCAAGTGTGTTGGTCCTCTTTACAAAGTGTGGAAATATGGCTAGGGTGCTGTGCAAACTGCTTTGGGCCGTTTAAGAAATACTGTAGACTTATTCATCTGATGGACTAGTGAATGGAGAGCAGGGTCAATGGTGATGGTGAATCTCCTAATATGGAGAGTTTGGAAATGAAGATATGTAAAGAATGTGTTCCTTTGTAAATATGATATGGGCCAAGAATGTTGGATGGCTAGTCGAGTTTCAGAAAGCAGCACATAGATTTGGTGAGAGATTCATAGGATAGCTGTAGTCAGGGTGTAGAGAATTAACATGATTCAGAGTCAGAAACACAAGGACAAGTAAGATTGTTGCGGATATGCACGCAAACGGTGACTTTTGGCTTATAAATTAACAAAAAAAAAAAAAAAGCACAAAAATAAGGATTGCTGTCAGTGCTCTCAGTCAACTGAGATTCAGTGAGGTAAAATGGATGAGATTTACAAGAGATGGTGTTCAACACACAGGATTTGGGGGGCAAAGCTACGACCATCGCTGAAAGAGACATTGTGTACGACAATGGAATGGGACATCCCATCCTCACTAGGAGAGGGAGTGAAAGTAGAGGGATCTATGGTCCCCCTCCCCTTGGGGATTTGGAGGCTTGTTGCTGGACTGTGATTTTCTTAAATTCTGAATAGATGGCGTAATGTGTAATATGCATGTAGTATGATGTTGATGGCTAGAGGGAAATATACATATGAGTATGCTGAACCGTTTTCCATCTTATTGAAACAGTGGAAAAGCTTTGCAAAAAATGATGTATAGGAGCTGAGTCTTGAAGGCTAATTAAATCAGAACCCCGGCTCTCCCTATTACCGGTTTTCCATTTACCTCGGGAAATCGCCCTGCTGGAATGGTGCTACAACCTCCTACCCTAAAAATAAGGAAGGATTGCAGTACAGGAATAGATAGAGAGGGAGGGGAAGGGAGAGGGGAAGGGAGGATGGGGAAAAATAGGTGTAGTAGAGGGGAAAGAAGAATTTAAGGGGAGAGAAAAAAGGAAAGGAAGAGGGAAGATGGAGTGTGCGGAAGGGGAAAATGGGGAAGGAAGAGCTTAATGAAGGAAGAGAGAGGAAATGGAGGGATGGAGGACGAGGAGAATGGTGAGAAGGAAAGAAGCAGAAGGAGCAAAGGAGAGGAGAGAGAGAAAAAAAAGTACAGAGAGGGAAGGCCGAAGAGAAGAAGAATGAGTTAAGATTGGGGAGAGAAAAAGGATGAGGGAGGAAAAGAGAAGAAAATGGAAGGGAAAGAGGAATGAGAAAGAGGTGGAGGTATGGAGAAAAATGGAGTGAGAAATAAGGAGAGTGGAACAAAATGAAGGGAGATGTAGGAAAGGAGAAATGAAACAGGAGAGGAGAGAGGGAGGAAAAGGGAAAAGTGAGGAGATAAGGAGAGAAACAGGAGGAGGAAGGGATGGGGTGAGGGAGAAAGAAAGGTGAGGGAAAAAGAATGAGAAAAAGAAAGGGATGGATGGGGGTGGACAAGGAGAGAACCGTTGTTTCGCTTCGTTTGGTTAATAAAGGCTCCAGTATGCTTGCGTGCGTCGGCCTTGGTCGCTTAATGGCGACTCCCCAAGCTGCTCAGTCTATAGCTGCCTCTCTATCCCTGAGGTCACATGGTTGACCACGTCCCAAATCATTTTCGGTATTCTTCTCACAACTCTCCCCACAGCGATCATACCTCACCCTCCTCACTCAGGTGTCATCCTCCATCCTCTCCACATGCCTAGACCATCTCAGTCAACCTTCTCATCACATCACTAATACCCTCAACCTCCATCCTCCCCCTCACCTCTGCGTTTGCAATACTAACCGCCCAGGCCTGTCATTCAGTGTCGCCCTACACATTCATCTGATCATTCATATCTCTGTACGTTTGAGCATTCGAATATTCTCCTGCTTTACTGTCCAAGTCTCATTACCGTACATTACACTCCTAGCACGTGCTTCATACAAGGACCCCTTAGCACAGAGAGAGAGCCCTCTAAATGTCAGGATGGGCAGCACTTCCATACACCTCTTCGAACCACTCCTTATCCTTGCTTCTGAATTAGCTCCAACCACACCTCCGTCACATATCATGTCCTTCAAAGAACAAAACTCCACGCACTGAGGAGACTCTGCAACATCCAACATTCTTTCCCTTCCCTCTCCTCGATTCTCCCCTTTACACACCACACTCAAAACCAGGATTATTTTGCTGCCTGCCTTTAATACCACTACATCTCTTAAGCATCCACTTATCAGAAACACTGCACAAAATGGAGTTATTCCCCACACCTTGTAGCAAACCGCGCACGGCCAGTAAGAGAGAGAGAGAGAGAGAGAGAGAGAGAGAGAGAGAGAGAGGGAGGAGTGATGATACGGAAGGTTTTTATCAGAAGATCGGGATGACGTTCATTCCTCTTCCTTCAGTCTTTCTCTTACCTCTGTTCCTCTCTCCCATAGTTTCCCTTCTCTCTCACACTCCGTCCCCTCTCTCCCTCTTTCTTTCCCTCTAACCCTCCTCTCTTCTTTTCCCTTCCACCCGTCTCTCCATTTCCCTTCCCTCCGTCTCTTCCTTTCTCTTCCCTTTCTTCTCCTCTCTCTTTTATCTTTTACCATCCCCTCTCTCCCTCCCTCCCTTCCTCCCTCTCTCCCTCTTTCTCTCTCCCCCTTCATTCCCCCTACTCTCCTCATGCCCCACCCCCTCCGTCCTCTCTCTCTCTCTCTCTCTCTCTCTCTCTCTCTCTCTCTCTCTCTCTCTCTCTCTCTCTCTCTCTCTCTCTCCTCACCTGATTATATGTATGGTTCCCTCTTTCTGTCTCCACACGTGTTGTTCTCTTCTGTAACAAAACAAGCAACATCTGAATTACAGTGATCGTACAGTATCTTTTTTATTTTTATTTTTATTTTTTGCAATTTTTATATATTACTGAAATTTACACAAAGCCTTTCTTGCTTGCTTGGTATATTAAGTTCTTTCAGGTGCAGGACTTTCAATATATATCTAAAGATCAGTCCATTCATCGTCCAGCCCTAAATATCCCCAACATTAGTGTAAGGGTACGGGATTAAGTTGCACATTTAATTTCCTTCACTACGATGTTTTTCTTTTAATTATTATAATTCTTGATTAGGACGGTCCCCTTGTAGCGAAGGGATTAGTGAAGGCTCCCCCCCCCCTTCCGATTGGAAAATTATGTTGTAAGCTGAATAATATCGTCAGGTGACAAAAAAAAAAAAAAATTAAAAGACACCCACGAGTTAAAGGTGTTTGGCCACTCCCATAACTCTAAGCAGCACTATGCGAGCAATAAACCCAGAATCTTTGGATTTGAACCCTTGGGGGGCCACATCTAACTGCACTGCCTTATATTACTAAACCACCCATCCATTGTTAGTTTTATGGTTACCACTCGTAGTGCTTGGTTTCCCAAGTACAAGAAACAATTTGGCAAGTCACACATTGTAGTTGCCAGAAGCACATCGAATACCAGTGGCAGATGTAATTTTGACAAGCCTGTAGGCGATGATGGCCAGCTCCAAGCAGACCAGAAGTGAATTTCGACACTAAAAATAATTTCTATGTGGAGGTATTCCTGTGCAACATTCCACCCAGAAATCATGGCCCTGGCTTAATAATCTTCGGAGCCTCAGCATTTTGTCCGAGCAAGGCAGTAATTTTAGCACTTTTCATATTTTCTGCACTTGATGACCATTGACCCCTGACCTGGCTGGCATAGGTCATGCATGTGAGAGGCATACTTGTAGTACTCATGAACGTCTAAAAGCATACAAAGTTTCATTCGACTTCATCCACCCACTGTGGATCTAGGGAACTTGAAATTCACGGAATGGCCCACCAGAGGTACAACTTCTAGGTGGCGCTGCCAGTGACAGGAAGTGAGTTTCGATGCTAAATATAATTTTTGTATTCCACCCAAGAATCATGGCCCTGGCTTAATCTTCGGAGCCTACGCATTTTGCACGAGCATAGTCGTGATTTTTGCTGTTTTCACCTTTTTCACATTTGATGACCTTTGACCCCTGATGTGGCCAATGTAGCACATAGGTACACAGTAGGAAGTTGTAGTACCAGCCAGTGTGTATAAACATGCAAACTTTCATTCTATTCCATGTAGCCGCTGGGAAACTAGGGGAGCATTTTTGAAAACTGGCACTGGTTGCTAGGGAAGCTGAGGCCAATCTTCGCAGGGTTGCCACTCGAAAACTAGAGGAGAGCGGGGATACATAGATGGCACACTTCCGATAGGGAATGACCTTAAGATTAAGCCTAACGAAGTCAGGGCTTTCTACACCCATTGGTAATACTTTTATAGCTCAAAACGTGAAAAGTACGAAAAATTAAGCGGATTTTCGGCCGTTGAAAGACAACGAGTAGTTGCCTAGCAACCAAAACCTTGCGGACACAACTAGGTCAAAGACTGGTCATTGTGTCCAGGTTCGGGCGGAATTGGTGTATCCTGAAGGATAGAAAGGCTTGCCACAATTAAACAAGAAAGAAAGAATACTAGAAAGAAAGAAAACCCAACTAACAATAAAGGCAGCATGGAGCTGGCCAACAATGTAACAAAGGCGGATCGACAATTACAACAACAATCTGCAGGAAAATGTGCTGATTACAGGGACAAGGCAGTGATAGAAGGCAGAAAGAGGAGGAGTACATGAGGGAGGACGGCTTGGGACTACGTTCTCGTAGACTGAGAAGGCTTTATAGCACACCACCCTCAGCTACCATATTTGCCTTGTATATTTCTTCTCATGTGATGCGAGTATTATCTCTCTAATATCGAAATAGCTTTCATAAAGATGCAAGAAACATACAACCCTTTCGCTTCCAAGACGTCTTTCATAATTACCATGTTTTTCACGTAGATTTTATTTGGGTTACGAGAGACTGTGTACTGGGGAGGTTTGAGACGGCCTTCATTAACCCTTTCCCGAAGAGGGCCTCACCTAAAATGAATAAAATAGTCTACTGTAGCAGGAATGAACCTAAAACGAAATACGTCATCGCAGTGAAGAGATTAACGTGTCATATGCAGTGATAAGTTAGTAAGGGTAATGTGTGATGGAGTCTCATAATCTCCTCACCATGATGACTTCTTTTATATCCGGCTTTAGAGAGACTTAGAATTAGAGAGACTTAGAATTTAATATAGCTCAGAATTTGAAATAGCCTTCTTTAACCCTTTCCCAACGAGGGGGGATCGGAAAGCTGAATAAAATAGTCTGATGTTGGCTAGATCGAAATGGCAAAGACGTCCTCGGTATGATGGGGTAAAAACATACAATCAGCGTTCTCAAATGAGTCCTTTCCGTACATTGTCATCTTTGTGTGTGTGTGTGTGTGTGTGTGTGTGTGTGTGTGTGTGTGTGTGTGTGTGTGTCATAGAGAGAGAAGGGGGGTGGGGAGACTGCATATAAATAAATCATACAGTTCTTTAGGTCCAAGAGAATAGTAATCCTTATGATCTAGTTCTGTAGGTATTGTATAAGAAACTGCTAACGCGAGAGAGAGAGAGAGAGAGAGAGAGAGAGAGAGAGAGAGAAACAAAACTAGGGGATAGTCGTAATGTAGAGTTAGTGAGGGAGGGAGTGGCAGAGTAAATGAGTGTGTGGCAATGAATGAGAGATAGTGCGTGTGTGAGTGAGAGTAGGAGTGTGAAAGTGAACAGTGGAGTACAAAAGTGCGTAATGAAGTGTTGGTGAACGGGAAGAGTGAGGAGGGATTAAGTAAGTGTGTGTGAGTGAGTGATACTGAGTGGAGAAGAGCGAGTGAGTGCGGGAGGGAGGGAAAGAGTGAAGGAGACTGAAAGAGTAAGGGTGAGCTAGTGAAGGGGAGTATGAGAGCGAGTGAGGAAGTGTGCGATTAAGCGAAGAAGAGAAATAGGAAGTGATTGATTTGAAGGCATTGTGTGTGTATGTGTGTGTGTGTGTGTGTGTGTGTGTGTGTGAGAGAGAGGGGGGGGGACTGTTAGATACACAAATCACACGGACCTATAAATCCTACCTGAGCGATCGTGCCTTAAAAGTAGGAGGAATTATACTACTTGGGTATTTTATTCAGAAAACAGAAAAGAAAAAGCTCACCCTTCACATACAGCACACCTTCCCATAATATATATATATATATATATATATATATATATATATATATATATATATATATATATATATATATATATATATGATAATACAAAATAAAAATGTAGAATAGAAAGAAGTCACCCAAAAAGACTCTAAAATACCTAATGACGATATTTTTCCCATCAAGAACAGTTGCAAGTATTAATTTAAAAATGTAATACCGTCCCATTCAGATCTACCAGTATAACACAATTAACATTCAGGTCTACCACTATAACGCTATTGCCATTCAGATCTACCACTATAACACTATTACCATCGAGATCTACCACCACAACACTATTAACATTCAGACTACCATTATAACACTATTAACATTCATCTCCCGTACGTAATTGTGCTGCTGCTGCTGTTGTATTATCATCATTATTATTACCAGACGCGAGAACGAAGCTGGCATTGTTTTCATTTGTGTGTGTGGGGGGGGGGTGAGCACGATAACTTAGCCACCGCTCAAGATATCATCACAATATTTTATAGTTGTGTAGCATAGAAACAGAGCGATCACGAGTTCGAAATTGGAGGAAGTAGGTCAAAGTCCGTCACTCTATTACCACGATAACTTTGCGACCGCTCAAGATATCATCACAAAACTTTACAGATGTGTAGAAGGGGTGAAAATCTCCAATGAGTTCGAAACTGGCTAAAGTAGGTCAAGGTCTGTGTGTCTGTTACCACATTGACTTCGCAACCGCTCAAGATATCATTAAAAAAAGAAATACAGGTGTTTAGTACGGATGAAAATCTCCTACGAGTTCGAAATTGGTGAAAGAAGGTCAAGGTCATGATCATATTCCGACCTGCGCTAGATATGTATCGGCTTGCGGCTGGTGTGATTCTCCCCTTGGGGGTCCTCTAGTTATTATTATTATTATTATTATTATTATTATTATTATTTTGTAAACTTCCTGTACTGTCGTTTGGAGATACTCTATTGTTAAGTGAAGGAGAAGGGGCACTGCAAGGCTTGGTGAATAAGTTTGGGAAAGTGTGCAAGAAACGGAATCTAAAGGTGAATGCAGGGAAGAGTAAAGATATGGTCTTCGAGAGAAATGAAGCCACTGAATGTACAGTGAGGGTGGATGAGGAGGAAATGGAAAATGTGAGTGCGTGTAAGTACTTAGGTAGAGTGATGATTAAGGATGGAAGTTTAGAGGGTGAAGTGCTTGAAAGGGTGCAACGGGTAAGAAAGGTTGTCGTTCTTTGAAAGCAGTGATAAGGAACAGGGAAGTGAGCATGGAAGTAATAAAATCGCTGCATGATATTATTGTGATACCATCCCTAACTTTTGGAAGTGAATCTTGGACCTTGTTGGAAGGACACAAGTCAAGAGTGAGGACAGTGGAAATGAGTTACCTGAAAGGAGCATGTGGAGTTACGTGGAAAGACAGACTGACAAATAAGGAAGTGAAGAAGCATTGTGGTGTGGATGTGGATGTGATAGAAAGCGTTAAGAGAAATGCATTGAGATGGATTGGCCATGTGGACAGAATGGGGAGCGAGAGACTAGCGAGTATAATGTATACTAGTGAGGTGGAGGGGGGGGGAAGGGGAGGCCAAGGATGAGATGGAGGGATGGAGTGGAGAGGTATACGAGAGAGGGTGTGTGTGAGCTGGGAACGGGACAGTGAAATGGCGTTGGACAGGGCGACATGGAGGCGATTTGTTTGTGGCCACCCCTTATGGGATTGAGGCGTCAGACAGTAGATAGATAAATAGGTAGATCATTATTACTATTATTATTATTATTACCCCCGCCAGCAGCGTTGGACGGAGGTTATGTAGTCACCAGTGTCCTCCTAGTTGTCTGTTTGTGTACATCTCTAAAAGTTGCTACCGGATTTCGTGTAAATCTGGTGGATAAATGGGCACTGGATCAGAAGAAGTTAATTAGATTTTCAGTGGATCCCTATGCGGACGTAGGAATAAATAATAATTTCATTTACGTCAGTGAAGGTATGCTCTCTCTGAGACTGTTACGGGGCAGACTAATACCGTGGAATTGAATGACTGACTGACTGAGATTGTACAGTACAGGTTTTCGTCTAGTAGGAGAGAGGAATAACGTCGGTAACATTTAAATTTTATAATAAAGGTATGAAGTTTCTGAATGTTTTGTACGTTTTGTTGTTGTGGGTATTGTTGTTATAATTATTATTATCATTATTATTATTATTATTATTATTATTATTATTATTATCATATATTATTATTATTATATATTATTATTATTATTATTATTATTATTATTATTATTATTATTATCATTGTCAACTCCGCCAACGAAGTTGGAGGTTATGTATTCACCTTTGTTTGTCTGTCTGTCTGATTGTCCGGACGATATCTCCAAAATATCTCAGTGAATTTCAGTGAAATTTTGTGTAAGGGTGGGCCATGGACCAAGAAAGAAATAAGTAAATTTGGGGGCGGATCCGGATTCGGATCCTTTTTAATGGCATTGGTGGAGGTATACGCCCTCTGAGTGCTTTCTAGTTATTATTATTATTATTATTATTATTATTATTATTATTATCATTATTATTATTATTATCACAATCATTATTTTGCCAATATTACACTGCCATCATTAAAATTGTTTTAATACTGCCACTCATCAGTTCCATATTTCGTCCATCCTCACTTTGCGGAGATTTTTGTCATTTTGCGGCTTATTCCCCGCAGAATAAGACAATACAAGGGCTCTACATCCATTCCATGGCACTCGTTCATGTCTAACACCACACTCTTGCGATAGTCTCCTGTTACGGCAGAGGAATCATGATGTAGGGCTGGCAATTTTGGATCGTCAAAATGGACAGAGTATCACCATTATTATCTAGCTAACACTTTCACCAGTTAATTTTCTATCATTCTACTTCTGCAGTTCAACTCTGTCACCATCACCAAGCCTCTGTTCAAACAAAAAGAGTATAAGTGAGCGAGTAAAGGAAAGTGAAAATGAAAGACAAAAGGAAGATCGGCGAAATATGAAGCGTGAAAGAGAAGAGGAATGGAAATGGAAATCTGTGACAGGATGAAGGAAAACAGGAGTGAGCTTCAGAGAAAAGCAGGTTAAGGTACTGAGAGAGAGAGAGAGAGAGAGAGAGAGAATCTATCCATCCATCATCCAATCCTACGTTGCCCCATGAGGAGCGTAGGAGCCTGGGGCTAGGCAAGTTGGTCCTGACATTTAAGATGAGAGTGACCAGCCTCACGCATCCCTGAGTGGCATTACGTGAGCAATAAACCCAAACCACTCCTTGGATATAAACCTTCACCGGCTCAATCAGATTGGAGTGTCGTAATTACCCACTAAACCACCAGGTGCCATTATTTGGTTATATGGTTACCACTCAGAGTAGTAAATGGTTTCCTGGTGTACAGGAAACCATTTGGCTTGTCACTCAGTGCAGAGTCACCCACAGGCTGAAGGAAGAGGAAAGAATGAAGGAAAGAAAGACAAAGGAGGGAGTGTAAAGTCACCCGTAGGCTGAAGGACGAGGAAAGAATGAAGGAAAGAAAGAAGAGGATGGAAAGAAAGAAGGATGGAGGAAAGGAAAGGGCAGACACCCGAGAGCAGCACTACATCGAGAGAGAGGAGACGGAGACAAACAGTGAGGTAATAGAAGAAAACAGGAGAAAGTGAGACCGAGAGAAAAAGGTAGTGAGATATATTAAATGAGAGAGGAGAAAATGAATTTGTGAGATAGAGAACATAACAAACAGACAGGCAGGCAGGCAGAGAATGAGGGAATATATGTCAGTGAACTGGAAAATGTATATTACCAAGATAAGGGACGGAAACAGAAGGAAGATGTGAGAACAGACCAATAGAGAAAGAAATAGGAAAGACAAAAACAAAACAACAAAAGGAGAGAAAGAGGAAAAGGTAAGGAAGGACTATGATTAATTAAAAAAAATAATAGACAATACAAAAAAGACGAAAGCAAAGAATAGAGGTGAGGATGAAAAAAAAAAAAGGAAGATTGTAATATGAATGAAAGATGAGAATGGGGACTGGAAGAGTGAGAAATGAAAAAAAAGCAAGGACAGCCTAAAATTAACATAAAAGGAAAACTAGACAATGAAAAAGAAGAGCAAACAAAAGAATAGAAGAGAGAATGAAATCAGAAAGGAAGATTGTAGAATGAAAGAAAGATGGAAATGAGGATTGGAAGAGGCAAGTGGGAAGTGAGATAACAGGAGAAAAGTTTAGGAGACAGAGACAGCAAACCAGACAGACAGACAGACGGGGACAGAGAGATGTTAGTGATACATATATTTATTACAGCGAAAGGCTTACATTCACCTAACAGCTGTACTCCATAATTTCAAGCTATCTTTTATGAATCCTCAGGGGACACTGATCCGAAGGGCCAACAAGCACATTTTCTGTCGCAAGAGAAGTGACCCGCCCCTACCCGGTGCTTCACGCAAAGGTATAATGGGTGTATAAAGCTTTTGAAGTGTTGAATGAAAGAACAAAGAGAATATTGTGTTGGAGTGATTGCGTTTATAAGAGAGAGAGAGAGAGAGAGAGAGAGAGAGAGAGAGAAACCCACCTGCTTCTCCTAAGTGCTGTGTCGTACTGAGCAACCTCTCACACTGCCTGTGGGTGCCTACTGCCAGCCTCTAATATCTCACTAACCCCCCTTCACCCCCACGTCTCTCCCTCCCTCCCTCTCTCTCTCTCTCTCTCTCTCTCTCTCTCTCTCTCTCTCTCTCCATCCATCCTCCCTCTACCTTCTCCCCTCCGCCCCTTTTCTTCCCTCTCTTCTTTTCA
Source organism: Coenobita brevimanus (assembly GCF_032717465.1). Taxonomy (NCBI): domain Eukaryota; kingdom Metazoa; phylum Arthropoda; class Malacostraca; order Decapoda; family Coenobitidae; genus Coenobita; species Coenobita brevimanus. The sequence continues at coordinate 13,068,762 of NC_137056.1, read as the reverse complement.
TTCTCTTTCCTTTTTTCTCTCCCTCTCTTCTTCCCATTGTATATTCCTTCTTTCTTATATTTTCTCCTATTTCTCCTATCCTTTATAATCTCCTTTCCTCTCCACCTCATCTTCCATCCCTTACATTCTCCTTCTCTCCATTCCCTCGTCACATTCTTTCCTTCCTTTGATCCTATTAATTTTCTTCTTCCCTGTATCTATTCAGGCGACCGTCATTCACGTCTCTCACTCCCTCACTCCCTTCTTCCCTTCTCCTATTCTCTCTCTCTCTCTCTCTCTCTCTCTCTCTCTCTCTCTCTCTCTCTCTCTCTCTCTCTCTGCTCCGTCCTCTTTTTCTTCCTATCTCTTCTTTCTCCCTATCCCTCTTCCTCTTCTTTCCTCCTCTCCTTTTCGCTCTCTCTTCTTCCTCTTTATCCCTATCTCTCACTCCCATTCCCTCTCTTCCTCCTCCCTTTCTCTTCATCCTTTCTCTCCCTTACCCTATCCCTCCTCCCTCTTCTCCTCCCTCACCTTTTCCCCCATCTTCTCCTTCTCCCTCTTGCTCATCCCCCAATCTCTCTCCTGAATTAGCTTTTCCTTTCTTTACCCTCAGCCTTTTCACTGATTCATTTCTTTACCTTCTTCCTTTCCCTCTACCCCTCCCCTTCATCCCCCCTCCTCGCTATTCCCCCCCTCCCCTTCATCCCCCATCCTCGCTACTCCCCCCCCTCCACTTCGTATCTCTGCACACGACTCTCACCACACACACACACACACACACACACACACACACAAACGTCAGTATGCATATCTACTTGAGTACATATTTAGCTAAGTACACAAACACGCCTACATGTACACTGAGCCGCAAATGCACACGACACCAGTAGAACACACACACACACACACACACACACACACACACACACACACACACACACACACACGACACCAGTGCATTCTCTCTCTCTCTCTCTCTCTCTCTCTCTCTCTCTCTCTCTCTCTCTCTCTCTCTCTCTCTCTCTCTCTCTCGTGTCAACAGCAACAACCGCCCTTCTTTTTTTTCTTTTTTTGCTATTAATATTGCGCGCGCGCGAGCGTGTGTGTGTGTGCGTGTGCGTCCGTGTGCGTGTGTGTGTGTGTGTGTGTGTGTGTGTGTGTGTGTGTGTGTGTGTGTGTGTGTGATCAAAATATCTTGGACATCTTTTATTCGAGTTTAACCAAACTTGATGAAAAGCTTGAAGGTCACCCATGGAGTTCACCTTTTGTTTAACAGTACGTCCGAGGTGAAGGTCAAGTGGTACAGTGAATTTATGAAGCTTTGGGCTGTTTTCGTACCAACCCAGGTGGGATGACTGAAGGACAAGAAAAATAGGAATCAGTTTTGAGAACGATCAGTTGAAGGTCAAGGTCACCGGGCAAGGTCAATATTGAACCCATGTGTGCCTGTGCGTGTTGACAGTAAATGCAACAGTTTTAATCTGACTGGGCCACTTTTGGTGAAGGAGTTAAGGTTCACTGACATGACAGCTTTTCTTTTCTTTTTTTTTTTAGAACGTTAGTCAAGGTAGACGTCAACAGAGTTTATCCGATTTAAACCAAACTTCGTGGAGAAGTTTAGGGTAGGGCATGAATGAAGGAATTAGACTTTGAGATCAAACAGTTAATAGCAGAGGTCACAGGCAGGGGTCAAATGTCAGGGCCACATGGCAAAGTCAGCTTGAATATTCTGGATCCGATTTAGATCCAATGTGGCGAAAGGGTTTAGGGTAAGGCACGAACGAAGGCACTCCATTTTATGAACATTCAGCCAGTTGTCAAGGTCGCAAGGAAAGGTCAGATTTTTTTACCTGTGTGTGTATGAGTGTGAACAACGTAACCATAAAAGTTTTTATGTGATTTTAGCCAAACTTGGTTGAAAGGGCTTTATGTCAGGCAAGGGGCTGAACTATTGTTTTTGAGGACAGTAGGACAAAGGTCAGGTTTACATGATAAGGTTCACTTAAACAGTTTCTATCCAAAGTAGGTCAAACTTTGTGAGAGAGATCGGGATACAGCAGGGGTGACGTGATTCGATGTTGACAACAGTCCGTCAAAGGTCAGATATTCGACCCTGTAACTCAGTTCTGATTCGGACTGAACCAAACATGGTGGGATGATTGAGAGTCAGCAAAGAATGAAAGGATAGGGTTTTACTCGTAGGAACAAAGAGCAGAGGTCAAGGTCTCAGAGCGATGTCACCACAGAGCTTTGACTGGATTTAGGCCAGATTTTAAAGAAGGTTTGAAGTAATTTTTGGCTTTGCAGTGTGTTCTTAACTTCTGATCAAGTCTTCTCAGAAGGAGGAGGTAATTCGAATCTGAGAAGACTTGATCAGAAGTTAAGAACACACGGCAAAGCCAAAAATTGGGCCATTAACTCACTGTAGGGCGCGGGTGTTGCACCCCCTTCATTCTCGTTGTTGTTGTTGTTGGTGGTGGTGGTGGTGGTGGTGGTATTATTATTATTATTATTGTTATTATTATTATTATTATTATTATTATCATTATTATTATTATTATTATTATCATTATTATTATTATTATTATTATTATTATGAATGGTAACAGTAGCAGTACGGTACTGGTAGTAGCAGTAGTAATAGTAGTAGTATCATCATCATCATCATCATCAGCAGCAGCAGCAGCCCCTCTCCCAACGTCTCGCATCGGTTTAGTCCCACTAAGACGATTCCCAGATAAAAGATTGTTCCTCACGAAGACGATTCCCAGTTAAACGATTCCCACAGAGACGATTCTCTGTCGATTCCCTGTTAGACGATTCTCTGTCAGACGAGTCCCAGAGACGATTCTCATTTTGACAATTCCCGCAAAAGCGAATCCCAGTTAGACAATTCCTAAAGAGACGAATCTAGGTTAGACGATTCCCACAAAGACGAATCCCAGTTAGACAATTCCTAAAGAGATGATTCTAGGTTAGACGATTCCCACAAAGACGATTCTAAGTCAGACGATTCTAGGTTAAACGATTGCCACAAAGACGATTATAAGCTAGACGATTCTCAATTAGACGATTCCCACGAAGATTATTGTAATTTAGACTAATCTCAGCAGGACGATTCCCACAGACGATTCTCAGTTGGACGATTCTTTGCCACCTTGATGTTATCGTCATCAGTTTAAACATTTTCTACTTGTTTTAATAATTAGTTATTTCAATAGTAGTTATTATTATAGTATAATTAAGTTTTCAGTCTTAATTATTTTCATTATTTTTAGCTTTTATGAAACATTTGTCCCCACCGGTGAAGATTCTCATAATTGAATCTATCTATCTATATACCTAGGCTGCTTCCTCCAAGGAAAGGGAGGTAGCCGAGACAGGACGACACACTCCCAATTTACTCATCCACTCAAACACATTCATTAGCATCTTAGCCCCAAAGGGAAGAAGGGACAGATCCTCTTCGCACCACATCGCACGAGGATCAACTGCGCAGTGCAATCAGTGACATCCGCAGCAGGGCCCGACAGTAGAGCTGGTTTACCCCTGCCACATCATAGTGGACCCATTCCCTTACCCGCACCTGACATGATCAGCTGATCAGACAAAATGCGGGAGAATATCCCCTCAGGGCTGCGTCATCATTTATTCCTTCACAATTTCTCTCCATTCATTTCTATCATGCACAGCCATTCTTCCTTGCTCAACAGACATCCCTCTCGCATCTAGTGCTCTCTTCACACTGTCCATCCATCCTATTCGTGGTCTTCCTCTCAGCCTTGCATCTCTCACGTCTGATCCAGTTATCTTTTTCACCAATTGCTCATTATCCATTCTCTCCATATGCCCAAACCATCGCAACACCCTCTGCTCAACTCGATCAGCCTTCTCCCGAACAACTCCAGTTCTCCTTCACACTTCATCATTTCTCACTTGATCCATACACGTCACTCCACACATACTCCTCAGACACCTCATCTCCATTACATTCATATTTTTCTTTTCTGCTACACCTATATTCCCTGTTTCAGCCCCATATAACGCAGTCGGTACCACAACACCCTCATACAGCCTTCTTATTACATCCATTCTATGCAGACGACATCTAAACACTTTTTTTCATTCCTCCCAGCATCTTTCCTACTTCATTCATTCTAAACTTCACTTCTGCATCTATTCTTCCATTCACAACAACATGTGACCCTAAATACTTAAAACACTCTACCTTCTCAAACAACTCACCATTCAAAACTATAATCATCCTTCTTCCATCTACCAACCTCACACACTTCATCACTTTACTCTTATTCTCATTTACTTTCAATTTCCTCCTTTCACATACCCTTCCAAACTCCTCTACAAACTGTCTCAATCTCTCCTTTTAATCAGCCACCAGTGCAGTATCATCTGCAAACAGCAACTACTTCAGATTCCACTCTCCACCATCAGCATTCACTAGACTCAGACCTCCACCTAAAACTCTTGCTTTCACCTCCCTTACAACACCATCCATATAAATATTAAACAACCAAGGCGACATCACACATCCCTGCTGCAGCCCCACTCTGGGAAACCAATCACTTACAGTATTTCCCACTCTTACACACACTCTACTATTTACGTAAAAACTTTTCACTCCTTTGTTCACAAAGCCTCCCTATCAGTTCTATCATACGCCTTCTCAAAATCCACGAATGCCCAAAACACATCCTTACCTTTTGCTATAGTCTGACAAATCTAAACGTAGGGTTTTGGTGGAATCAGCCCCTCCCTGCACTGTTGCCACGTTTCCGAGCTGACCTCTCCATCAGCGATGACCTTGACACTGTTTCCCTCTTGTGATCTCCGTTTTTCTAACACCCCCTATACCCCTGCCACCAACACCCCCTATACCCCTACCCCCAACAACACCCCCATCAACAACACCCGCTATACCTCCACCACCAACACCTCCTATAAATATAGACCCCCACCATCAACACCTGTATAATAATTAGTCGTTGATAATTGCTATACTTTTATTGAGAGCATACATTCTACCCTATTGCTCAAACTCCCTAATCTTACAATCCCATCTGTCTTAATCCTTCCCACTGCCTTCGTTCCTAAATCCCCTAATTGATCTATTTTTAACCTAAGTGTCCCCACACCTTTTAAACCATCTACCTCTCTGTCACTATACTCCACCATATGTATCAACTTGTATTATATTGTGTATAGAACTTTCATACTGTATGCTGTACTACTGTATAATGTATAAGAATACCCACTGTTTAGTGGAAATAAAGTTTTATTATTATTATTATTATTATTTCTCTCTCTCTCTCTCTCTCTCTCTCTCTCTCTCTCTCTCTCTCTCTCTCTCTCTCTCTCTCTCTCTCTCTCTCTCTCTCTCTCTCTCTCTCTCTCTCTCTCGCTAGATTTTGTTATGTGTCATCCATGGTTTTTTACTTCCATTTTTATGTATGGATTATAATTTTGACTTTATTTCCGCACCACCCTTGAGGTAAAAGTCACGGCGCGTTTTTTTTTATAGAGGTTTCCCCAATAGGCCTAAATCCTGTAGGGGGTTGGTGACCTCCCATAGCGTACACACAAACACGTGTCGCGTGAGTGCTGCCACCCCAGAGCTGTTTGATATATTTATTTTAATTATGAAAGGATCGCCTTTTCCCACTTTTATCCCTTCAAATTTTCTTGCAATTATACTTGCTAAATTAATTAGCAATGTTAGAAGTGTTGGGGAAGTAAATAATAATTAGAATATTTTTAGAGCAACACTGCCAAATTTTTATGCCACGTTTCTCTATTATCGTATAATATAGTATGCAGAATAGTTTTATTCTTCCTTGATACATGTCAGCACTTTCATTACAGTTATATTAGTATGAGTTATGTTTATGTATCATTCCTACTACACAAACCACAGGCGTTATATATCGTAGGGTTAGGAAACATGGCAATAGTGTAGGCAGAGGCAGACTCCACCCAAACCCTATGTTTAGATTTGTCAGACTATAACTACTTTTCACACACCTGTCTCACAGCAAACACCTGATCCATGCATCCCCTCCCTCTCCTAAAGCCACACTGCTCATCACCAGTCACTCCCTCTGTACCCTCTCTAACTCTCTTAGTTAACACTCTACCATACACCTTACCAACAACACTCAACAGACTTATACCCCTAAAGCTAGTACATTCATACTTATCACCCTTACCTTTATACAATGAGACCACACAAGCACTTGCCCAGTCAACTGGCACCATACCTTGCACAAAGCACACATTCAACAATCTTACTAACCAGTCAGCAATAGTCACTCCACCACCTTTCAGGCATTCCACAGCACACCCATCCATACCTGCAGCTTTCCCTGTTTTCATCTCCTTTACTGCCTCCTGCACTTCATCGAGATCAAAGAATCATTCAACTCACCCAGCACATTTATTCCTCTCACCCTTCCAGCTGCCATAGTCCCAGCCTCCCTTTCCTCTTCTGCATTAACAATCTTTCAAAATACACTGCCCATCTCTACCTTATTGCATCCATCTCAGTTAACATCCTTCCATCCTCTGCTTTTACTGGCTCTTCTTTCCCAGACTCTTCCTTTTGCACCCTTTTCACCTCCTTCCAAAACATTTTCTTATTCTGTTGAAAATTCTCAGTCAACCACCTACCCCATCTCTCATCTGCTGCCACTTTAGCATCACGCACAGCCCTTCTCGCCCTATTCCTCTTTTCCTTATACCTCTCATATGACACCTCATCCTTCCTCTGCAGCCACACTTCATATGCACGTCTCTTCTCACAGCCATACTTACTTCCTCACACCACCATTCACCACCACCTACTCGTCTTACACCACACACCTCTTCTGCATGCCCCCCCACAGCACTCTTAAACAACTGCCACTCCTCCACAATGCCATTCTCCTGGTCTTTCACTGCGTTCCACTCATCTTTCAAAATCTCTTGATACCCTATCATTTTCTCTCTCTTATACAACTCACTCACTTTCAAAATCTCCCTGCCACACCTAACTCTCCTAGCTCTCA
>NC_137056.1:13036722-13056722 GCF_032717465.1 Coenobita brevimanus | reverse complement strand
CGTAAGCAGTTTTAATCCAGTTTGGACCAAACATGAGAGAAGGTTTGAGGGTCAACCAAAGAGCTGAGCCGTTGTTCGATAGATTGTCAAGGATCATGGAGTCAGCTTGAACATATTTTTATCTGATGTAGACCAAACTCTGTGGAAGGGTTCATGCTAAGACAGGGATACAGGGATTCAATTATGAGAACAGTCAAAGGTCAAGGATATACAGTAGGGAAGGGACAAAGTTCAAGGTCACAGGGTAAAGTCAAATCACTTTTCATCTTCTTTAAACCAAACTGGGGTAGTGTTAAGGGTCAGGCAAGAATGAAGGCATTCAGTTTTGAGAGGAACCAGTCAAATGTCAAGGTCAAAAGGCAAGGTCAAAGTTAGACACGTATGTCTGTTCGTGAACAAAAATAACTACAAGATTTTTGGTCTGATTTATATCAGACTTGCTGGATGGATTGAGAGTTACCCAAGGGACTGAACTGTTGTTTTTGAGCATAAAAGGCCAAAGACACAGAGCAAAGTCAGCTTAGATACTTTTGATTTAATTTAGAACAAGGTTTGTGGAAGAATTCAGGGTAAGGCATAGGTAAAAACATTCTAAGAACGATCACCCAATGCCAAGGTCACAGAGAATGGTCAAAGGTCATGGGCATTGGACAATCATCTCAAACTGTTTTTATCTTATTTAAATCAAACTTGGTGGGTAGGGTTAAGGGGCATGGAAAAAACAAATGGATTCAGTTTTGAGAACAATCACTCAAAGCTCAAGGTCACAAGGCAAGAGTTCGAGCCGTGTGTCTGTAAAAGAAAAACTAAAACAGTTTTATTCTCATTTGGATCAAACTTGGTGGATGGGTTGAGGATCACTCGGGGGGTTGACTTGGTTTTCAGAACAATACGGTAAATCGAAGATCAAAGTCACATTGTGAAGTCACCTTACTTAGTTTTACACAATTTAGACCAAAGTTTGTGGAAGGAATCAGGTTAAGGCAAGGATAAAGAGGTTCGAATTTGAGAACAGTCAGTCCGAGGTCAAGGTCACAGGGAAAGGTCAGTTATCAAGGTCACTGGGCAAAGTTAGCTCAAACAGTTCTGATTCGATTTGAACTAAGCTTGGTGGAAACGATGAGGGTCAGGCAAGAATGAAGTATTCGATTGGAAAACTAGTACTTGAAGGTCAAAGTGGCATGGCAAAGTCAAATATGTGGCACATAGACCAGCTGGTGGATGAAGTGTTGCACTATCTGCGTACTCCTTTTTGTTATTAATGTGGTGGTAGTTGTCATTGTGATGGTAGTTGTGTTATTGTGGGGGTGGTATCAAGGTAGTTGTGAAGGAGCAGTGATATTATTATACTTTTGAGGTTGTCGTGGCAGCTGTGATTTTTCATTAGGTCTCCACACCATAATGTACAGACGTGTCGCATTCCCAGTTTCTTTGTCCTTTTTTTACTCCAGACTCTTTTAAGTTGTTGCCATTCCTTTGTTTCTTCACCAGTTCACTCCAAAGTTGGCAAATTCTGCCTTCGGCAAATACCCTAGACACATTTTTTAATGCATTTTGAAAGGATTTATGGGTCAAACACACAAATTTCGGGATCCTGGATTCTTGTATGTTCATCAGTCATCATGGCAATTTGCACGGAAGTACGTCAATGTACGTACTGTTAATGTGTGGGGGCCATCCAGCCTTCTCTTGGGAATGTTGGCAATGTTTAATTATTGTGCTGGCTTTGGTGAGGGTGTGATGATGATATACAGTAGGTAGTTGAGGTGGGCAGTGAATGTTACTGTGTTCTTTTATCATCATCATCATCATCATTGGTGAGGATTTGATTGTGATGGTGGTAGTTGAGAAAGAATTATAAAACTGCAGTTGGGGTTTTTACCACCGTTCAACATCTTTATTATCATCATCATTACCACTGATGAGGACTGAGATGGTGGTTATTGAGGTAGAGTTATAGTTTTGTGGCGGAGTTATAGTTGTGGTTCAAGATGTCATTATGTTTCCCATCACCACCACCACCACCACCATCATCATCATCATCATCATCGACAACAACAACTATACCAACAACGACATTTCCCCACCATCATCAGCATCAGCATCAGCAGAGCAGGCATTATAGGCCTATTTACGGTACGAGGAATATAACACAACCACATGCTAACATTATTTATATACTAAACGTAGAGAAACAATACCACACAAAAACAAAAATACATAAATAAAAAGTAACAGCTTTATATAAAGTTATAAACCTCATTACCACAAGTGCTGGCGATAACTAGAGGGCATTATTTTATAGTCCTTCCTATAAATCCCTAGCCTTCTTAAGCTGAAGAAAATCGTTCGGCGTCAGCTGGAATAAAATACAAATGAATGACCCCTTCCACTCCAATGGCATTTTCTATCTCAGTTAAGCTACCACCAGATGTCTTAAATTAGCGATTCTATTCAGCACTAGTAAAGAGACTAACTAAGGCTATATCTAACCCCTCCAGTGTCTCCAAAGCTGAAATACAAATCACCTGAAAGGAACAAAGAGAATATTCGTGATGGGAGAGAAGGATTAGACACTGAACGGCGGATAACGACTCACGAATTTCCTCTACTGAATAACGCCGCTGTGAAACCCCTCGCTCGCCGGAGGTTAATTCCTTCTAAAATCATTCGAACAGCGAAATTGCAAACTGGTATTAGCTTGCCTATAAACATCTGGTCAAAATTTAGGATCATCGCCTACTTTCAATAGCCCCTAAGAATAAAATAATGATAAAAATATAAATATCAGTTTACTAGTCCAAGGTTAGGGTACTTCATTTAAAACCCCAGCCGCCTCTTCGAGATTCCGTTCGTTTCTCATACCACATGACCTTCATCCGATTCCTCTAAATCACTAGACCACCAGGTGTCTATAAACATAAGTGATAAAAATAAAAATAATAATAATAATAATAATAATAGGGAAAAGTACTCTGAAAATTATGAACTATAGGAACCTCTTTACACGCAGGTAGTCATGACACAAGAAAATCTGTTTACCTAATATTCATCGTTATTATCATCCTGTCAGTCCCCTGCAGGAAAAAGATCCCTCCGAACTTACTCCCTACTGACTGCCTGATAACTTTTATCCCTCTGTATCTTTCTTCCCTAGTTTCTCTCTCTCTCTCTCTCTCTCTCTCTCTCTCTCTCTCTCTCTCTCTCTCTCTCTCTCTCTCTCTCTCTCTCTCTCTCTCTCGCTTCATCACTGCAGCGTCTGTATCACCCAATCCAAATAGGCCCCAACCCGAGTGTACAGGGCTAGGGGGGATAGCCTAGGGTTTTGGGGAGGCAAGGGAGAGCTCTTGAAGGGGGAAACGCCATTTGTGAAGGGTGGTAAGTCTGGTGATTGGACTACTGAGGGCTGATTTCGGGATGTTAAGAGATGGGTGAGGGCTGTTGAGGGCTGGGTCAGGGCTGGAGAGGGCCTGAAGGCGCAGGGAGAGAGAGAACCCACCCCCACCAGGAAGTAGCGGCCTGTAGTCTCCGTGTCGTGGTACCACAGTGATGACCCCGAGGCGTCCTGTAGGGGAGAGAGAGCGATGAGAGAGAGAGAGAGACAGACAGAGACAGACAGACAGACAGACAGCAGTGATCACACCATCACTAGTCTTATTCCTAATGACCCTGTCTGGTGGGGAGTAGGGGGGTGACAGGGTGAGTAGGGAAGGATAGAAGAAGTAGGTATGGGGAAGGTTTGGAGGGATGGCGAAGCAGAGTGAGATGATTTGGAGAAATTAATGATGGTGACATTTGCTTTATTCACGACAATATACTTAACATCTACAAAGTGAAGCTAAATTGAAGCAAAAATTTATTGATAGATAAAGACTAATTGGTAGATATATTTTTTCATAGTTTTTCTTCCATACTTTATTATTATCATTATCATCATCATCATCATCATCATCATCATCATCATCATCATCAGTCTTATTTCCCACCAATACACGATTCGACGGTGAACTCAAAATACCTAATTTCATTTCATTTTAAGTCACAGGGCTTTTTCTCCTCTTTCTCTCCATCCCCCGGCTCATCATGATCATCCTTCTTCTTCACATCCAACTCCTTTTCCTCTTCGTTCTTTTCCTTTCCTCCTCCTCCTTTACCCTAGGCTTTTAAATAAACTTCTGTTCTCATGTCTATAAATAAGACAACACACTGCTTTTAGAAAACAGGCCTGATTAAAGCGCACTCTTAATCATATACAAAACTAGAAGTGGTCCCCTGTGTTGCTCGATCTAGAAAATTAAGGATACATTCTTAGAGGGTCGGGATCGAAGCCTGCTCTCCCTCTCCCAACATCCATGCTTAGCTCCTCAGGCACCCCTGGCATACTTAGACCTGTATTTCATCGTACATACATAAATTTAATTCATTTTGTCTTGAAATGTGTATAACCCGACAATGGGACTGCGCTCCCTCCCCGAACCCCAGAGTCCAGATTCTGTGGTGCCTATACCCTAACTGAATCGAAAAGTATACACATCAACACCCACAAATATACACATCAACACCCACAAATATACACAGCACTGTACACTCCCTTCAAAACTGTGGACATGAAGAGCGGATAGACAAACAGACAGACATTGTGATTTATTATACAGATGCTGCTTTTCTTATTAAATACCCGTATCATTTGTACATTTATTAATCTTTTCTTTGTCCTTTTCTCGGGTTTGTGGGCCAGGCAGAGGTTAGGGTGAGTACGAAAGACTGGAGTGATACTGGATTAATATATCTGCATGGGTTATATTTGAGGAGATAAGATACTGAATTGGTCATGTTTAGTGAGTAAATTTAATGATGCATAGGTTGTGTTTAATTAGATCCAAGATGAGTATTACCTGATGAGTATATATTCTTGAATATTGTTTGATGAAGTTGGTACGGCATTAGTAATATTCAGTCAGTATGTAAAGATGGACATAGTAGACTACGGACTCTATGTGGGGAACGTACGTGTGTGTGTGTGTGTGTGTGTGTGTGTGTGTGTGTGTGTGTGTGTGTGTGTGTGTGTGTGTGTGTGTGTGTGTGTGTGTGTGTGTGTGTGTGTGTGTGTGTGTGTGTGTGTGTGTGTGTGTGTGTGTGTGTGTGTGTGTGTGTGTGTGTGTGTGTGTGTGTGTGTGTGTGTGTGTGTGTGTGTGTGTGTGTGTGTGTGTGTGTGTGTGTGTGTGTGTGTGTGTGTGTGTGTGTGTGTGTGTGTGTGTGTGTGTGTGTGTGTGTGTGTGTGTGTGTGTGTGTGTGTGTGTGTGTGTGTGTGTGTGTGTGTGTGTGTGTGTGTGTGTGTGTGTGTGTGTGTGTGTGTGTGTGTGTGTGTGTGTGTGTGTGTGTGTGTGTGTGTGTGTGTGTGTGTGTGTGTGTGTGTGTGTGTGTGTGTGTGTGTGTGTGTGTGTGTGTGTGTGTGTGTGTGTGTGTGTGTGTGTGTGTGTGTGTGTGTGTGTGTGTGTGTGTGTGTGTGTGTGTGTGTGTGTGTGTGTGTGTGTGTGTGTGTGTGTGTGTGTGTGTGTGTGTGTGTGTGTGTGTGTGTGTGTGTGTGTGTGTGTGTGTGTGTGTGTGTGTGTGTGTGTGTGTGAGTGACAGAGAGAGAGACAGAGACAGACAGAGAGACAGAGACAGACAGAAAGAGAGAGAGAGACAGACAGACAGACAGACAGACAAACAGATAGAAACAGAGACAGACAGACAGACAGAGAGCCGTCAGTCTAGGGTAAGAGATAGGGGACACGATGTAGAGCAGGAGGGTCAAGTGAGGGAGATAAGGGAGGGAGGATTGATAGGTGGTCATGTGGAGAGAGATCCAGCCTCTTATTTTCCTCTTACTGAGGGTCTGGTTAACGTTTTCCTTATGATGAGACATTTCTTTAACCTTATGACTGCCAATTACATTTTTTTTTTTTTTGTCTACTGTCAGGAAACTGTACTAAGATGAAGAGAAACTTACCCAAAATGTCAGACTATCGTGATTAAGGTATAGACCGAATAAAGACCTCCGTATATCGTTTCCGCGTACCACGGGCGGTTTTACTCAGCTCATGGTAACACCGCAGCCAGTGGGTTATTCTGGCTCATTACAAACGATATTATTCACTTCAGAGATCCTCAAGCAGTGAAGGTTAATGGAGGATGTACTTAATCCCTCCACTTAAGTGTCTCTGCTAAGATTATGTACATTGCCTGGTAGTTGCGAAAATACCGTAGTGTGTAGAAGACGTCAAGTGCCTGAAGGGGTTAAGGATGACCAGGGGCCGTATTCACAAACTTTCTTGAGTTTCAACTGTAGACTGCTTACTTGTGTTTTTATTTCAAACACACTGCTTTTAGCAAGTACTGTACTACATAACCAAGCTGGCATGAATGTTTGGGTGGAAAAAAAAAAAAAAAAACAGGAGTAAAGATACAGATCTCTGCCCATAAACTACTGCTGTAAAGACTTGTTCCTCGACAGAAAAGACGTACTCAGATTTTTATGAATGCCTCCCAAGGCTTAGAAAAGTATTGATAAAAGAATTGAGCAATTTTTTTCTTAGGGAACATGTCTTCATAACTGTGAAGCATTATAATAAATCATTTCTTTGCTGGCAGTTTTCACTTTGATATTGATATGACTTTTGGTTATAAATGTCTGGTAGTTATATGAGTGAAGAAGAAAGTACCTGTATTACCAATCTAATGCACAAGTTAAGCAAAGACAATTTCGGGAATATATTATCTGCTCAAGGAATGTATTCATAAAACCTCTTATTTACTTTTTACAATAAACAAGCTTTTATATATCAGTTAGTAGAGAGATATATGAGGGGGAGGTGCAAGCTGGGAAGAGGTGAGCGAATGACAGGGGACAGAGACAAGGAGGCGATTAAAAGTTTGTGGCCACTCCATACGGGATTAAGGCGTATGGTTATAGATAGATAGACGGACAGAAATATTATTGGTGCTTCGTTATTCTTTGTCATAGTTTTCCTTTTCGTATTCATTCTAGTTTGGTTGTATGTGAATGAAAGATGAGGTTGTAAACGCTCAGGCCTATACACAAGTTAAGCTCAACAAAAGTTATGAATATGGCATCAGATCTTTCCGTGCTTCATCCTGTTTTCGTACGTGGGGAAGGTACTGGTTATGGTGCCACGTTAGAGTCTGGTCCATCTGATTGCTCTCCCTCTGTCAGGTTTTTTTCCCTTACCCTCTGGACCTTTAGCCACCTCATCCTTACGTGGGAAAAGAGGACAGGCTGCTGCTGCTGCTGATGATGATGATGATAATGATGATGATGATGATGATGAAGTCATGTACAGATTCTAATTTGACTCCATATTTAACATATGAAGTGGAACCAAAACAGCACTCCATATTCGACCTGCACTCTCATATAATGGGATAATGATGTCTTAAATCATGTATGTGATTCTTATGTTGATGAATTCCAGCCTTTTGTCAGCCTTCTTGGCAAATTCATTCCACCGTTTCGAATATTTCCCTGATTCACTGCGATTTTTTTCTTTATTCTCCTAAGGATACATCCATCCATCCATCCATCATCCAATCCTACATTGTCCCATGAGGAGCGTAGGAGCCCGGGGCTAGGCAGTTGGTCCCGACATTTAAGATGAGAGTGACCAGCCTCACCCATCCCTGAGTGGCATTGCATGTGCAATCAATCCCAACCATCCCTTGGATATAAACCTTCACCGGCTCAATCCTATCGGAGCGCAATAATTACCCACAAAACCACCAGGCGCCAAAATTTGGTTATATGATTATCACCCAGTGTAGCAAATGGTTTCCTGGTGTACAGGAAGCCATTTGGCTTGTCACTCAGTATAAAGTCACCCACAGGCAGAAGGAAGAGGAAAGAAAGAGGGAAAAAAAAGACAGAAGAGGAAGTGTAATGTCACCCTTAGACAGAAGGACAAGGAAAGACTGAAAGAAAGAAAGAAAAAGAAAAGAATGGAAGGAAAGAAGGTTGGAGGAGAGGACAGGGTACAACCAGACAAATTTATTCATGCTAGGAAGGACCTCTAGCAGTGAATGGGTTAAGGAATGCTAAACTTAAGACCTCAAACTGGAAAATTCCCCCTCAAGCTGAATAATAATCTGACGCTAGTAAGAATAAACTGGAAATTGCCCCAAGGCAGTGAAGGGGGTAAGGTTTTTACATACTGTCACTGAACCATGGTACAAGAGACCCTGGATATTTCGTAATTCTTTAGTGATTTAATCTGCACATTATCCGTCAATATCCTCCTGTATTATACTGATCCAAACTATGTCCACATCACAATGATATAAAGCTCAGAATACAATGCTAAGGTGGAAAATAAAATAAATCGCTAATGAAAAGGTGCAACGAATTCTACTATGCCGCCTAGAATCCGACCCATAGGCCTAAAATTTTCATACAGTATTACGTTCTTATAATTTCTGGCACATTCTGATACTCGATTTTTTTTGGGGGGCACGCCCGCTAGTATGCAGTACCTGATATTTCTGAATATAATTAACCTCAATGAGTACGTCATTTTTAATTTTGTTATCTGCAGACGTTTCGGTTCACCTTTCAACAAAGTATTTGAACATGGGAGGCTACACGCTGCCTTTATTAAACCCCTCCCCTACCAAAAGTCAGCCTTGAGCAAATAAAATCGTTGGGCTGCAATAAAAGACGTCATCGTGCTAATGAAGTTAAAGAGTCTCTTTGTAGAGATTTGCAGTAAATTTCTCATATGACTGGATACACATTCCGAATATTTCCATTATATATATATATATATATATATATATATATATATATATATATATATATATATATATACACAAAGTATATGTATATGTAAATATATACATAGATGTGTATATATATATATATATATATATATATATATATATATATATATATATATATATACACAAAGTATATGTATATGTACATATATACATAGATGTGCATATATATATATATATATATATATATATATATATATATATATATATATACAAAGTATATGTACATGTACATATATACATAGATGTGCATATATATATATATATATATATATATATATATATATATATATATATATATATATATACATATATACAGTAGATACATACAGTATATAATGCATATATACATAATATAAATATGTATATATACATTTAAGTACATGTATATACATATGTCTTAATATATATATGGTGGTCCATATATTACGCAACAAAATTCCCTTGCATTGCAGGAACGGCTCAGCGTTACCATTGCCTTCCACGCATCATTTACTGTTCCCAGTAACCATTTTTAGGGCTAATAATGTTTGCTATTTGTATACGTTTATTGACTGGTTGATTGGTTATGTCATGAGGAAGTCAAAATATCTTCACTCTTCATAGAAGCAGACCGATCCGTCCCTGCAACACACACGATTGGAGTGCGCAATATACGGATCACTTTGACTATGCATGACAAACAAACAGACAGAGGCTGAGGCAGAGACAATGGGGTGTGATACTATGGACGCATGAACTGAATTATCTTAAGGTCATTTCAAAGAACACACACACACACACACACACACACACACACACACACACACACACACACGCACACACACACACACACACACACACACACACACACAAAAGCGCGCGCGCTCTCTGTCTTTCTGTCTATTTATCTGTTATCTGTCTGTGTCTATTTGTCAATCTTCCTCCTGTCTCAAACAATGGACGAGAAAGTTAAAGGAAACAGGTATGGCTGTCTTCTGTTTGTATCTGTATCTCTCTGTCTGTCTAATCTTTGTATCTGTCTGTCTATCTATCTGTCTATCAATATTTATATGTCCACCTATCTGTGTGTGTGTGTGTGTGTGTGTGTGTGTGTGTGTGTGTGTGTGTGTGTGTGTGTGTGTGTGTGTGCGTGCGATAAGAGACCCAACAAATGCCTGGGTGGGATGGATCAGGTTAACAGTGATTAACCTCTTCAGTCTCACTTCATTTTTTTTTTCTTGCAGCACCCAGGCGATTTTATTCAGCTTATAGGAGCACTCTAGTACTGAAGGTAAATTAAGGGAGGCTATACCCAACCCCTCGACTTGGAAATGTCTCACTTATGCCTACTAAAATCGTCTTCAGTTAACAAGTATTAGTTAAAAAGGAAGTCCTCGGTCTGAAATAGTTAACCCTTTCAATCCGGTAGCGTATTTTTTTTTTTTTTCATTTTGTTCTTGCGATCTCAAAGCAGTTTTATGCAACTCTGGACAGATTTTTTTTTTTTCCCCTATGTGAAGGGGTATTTATTCTATAGTAGGGGGTTCTCCTCAGCTGAATAAAACCGTCAGAAAATAAAAAGAAAATAGTGAAAAACGTCACTGTGTTTAAATTGCTACGCCTTTCACTGTGTTCTTACTACAACTGGACCATTTTTCTTAGCTTTGACAGGATCGCTAATGGTGACGAGGTTAACTGAGGCTCTATCCAACCCTTCCAGTTTCAAAAGACTCTCCTGAAGTCACTATAATCGTCTGACAGCAGCAATAATAATAATAATAATAAAAAGAAGTCCTAATGAAGGCGTTAAAATACAAAGGCACAGAAAGAAAAACTATTAATACTTTGCAAAAATCTTAACGAGAATAAATCCTTCTTGTTCATTTTATTCTTCCTTCTGCCAGACGATTTTATTCAGCTTATAAATTACTTCCTGTAGTGACGGGGTCGGTGAAGGCTGTAACTTACTTCTCCCCTGTTCGAAAAAAAAAAAAAAAAAAAAAGAAAAAGAAAGAAAGAAAGAAAGAAAAGTTTCGGCTAACCAGAACAAAATCGTCTGGAAAAGGTGAGAATAGAGATGTACTGAAAGGGTGAACCACTTTACTCTATGGAATAATATATACTGTGTTTTTGCTGCCATCAGACGATTTTCTTTGACTAAGGAGAGACATTTCCACCTGGAGGAGTTTTACATAGCCTTCATTAACCACTTCGCTATTTCGCCAACATTTCATTTCATCACTACTTCACCATTACTTCACCACTATTTCATTACTTCACCACTTCTTCACCACCACTATTTCATTACTTCACCACTTCTTCACCACCACTATTTCATTACTTCACCACTTCTTCACCACTACTTCGTTACGTCACCACTGCTTCGCCACTACTTCGTTACTTCACCACTGCTTCATTACTTCACCACTACTTCACGACTTCACCACTACTTCACCATTACTTCATCACTACTTCATCACTACTTCATCACTACTTCACCATTACTTCATTAACTACCACTTCACCATGTCACCACTACCTCACTGCTTACCTACTTCACTACTAGTTTAATACAGACTTCGTTACCCTCTTCACTACTACATGTGTGTCCCGGGTTGAATAAAATCGCCTGGAGGGAGCGGGATGAAAATTTAGAAATGCGTGATCCGATTGAGGGGATTACTGAAGTTAATCCCTCGGCCTCAGTGACGTGTATTAGGTTTCACCCTTGCTTACTCCAAACGATGCTATTCAGTTAGCAGGGATTTTTCATACTTAAGAGTTTTGATAGATAAATAGACAGATGGAAAAATAGATAAGTAGGTAGAGAGAGAGAGAGAGAGAGAGAGAGATTTCACTAACTCCATCACTGCAAAATTCTCCCCTGAGATGACTGCATTCTTCTGTAGGTTGCAAGAATAACCCAACAGAACACATCACCACATTCAAAAGTTAAATAAGCCTGGTGGAAACTGCCTGTGTGGGGTGGAGGTGAACCCCTGACATCCCATCACTCAGTTTTGAATTTTACTCTTCCCACCACCAGACGATTTAGCCCACCTGAGGACACACCTCTGGCAGCGAAGGGGTTTATGACGGCTACATCTAACCCCTGCAGTTTGAAAATTTTGTCCAAAGTTGAATAGAATCGTCTGGTGGTAGATAGAGCAGGAATAGATCACGCGTCGTTGGAGTGACGTGCTAAACCCCTTCAGCACGAGGTGGCCATGTTAGCTCATTTGGCACAGGAACTAGACAAAGTAACCCTTTTCAGTGCGATGACGTCATTTTCATCATATTTTTGCTACCCCTAGACGATTTTATTCAGCTTCAAGAGACCTTTAGTGCAAGAATAGGCCTAGTTAGTCACAGTTATTATAGGCCCTACGCCACTGATGTCCCCTCAGTAAAGTAAATAAAAACGTCTAGTAAAGTAAGAATAACCTAGAAATTACGTCCTAGTTCTTAACGAATTAATATAAACATGTCTAAATTTCTAATGAGTTCAGAAAGTATTTTAGTAATTTTGTCCATTGTGCTGCGATATTTTAGAAACTTGAGTACTTTCATCGCTATTTCTTTTGTCAGTCCTACTATAGCTCCTTTTGGTTTGACAGTTCTGCCCGTGGATACCTTTTTTTTTCTAGCCTAATCTAGCCAACGGCATATTTTATACAACTTAGAAGTCTCCCTACTGGTGAAAAGGCCAAAGAAAGCTTTATGCAGCCTCGGTAGGTCAGAAATTCTTTCCAAAGCTTAATTAAATCGTTAGTGCTGGAACAGTTAATGATGTAATTTGCGGTTATTCAAAATGCCCCTGAGAGATCGAAGGCAATGAAGTGAGTTGTGACTGGTAGGTTAAGTTAGGTTAGGTCAGGCTGTTAGCTTACGTTACATTGTGTTATAAGGTGTTAAAGGCCTCCGTGAAGTGGAACTCGTAGAGGCATGGTCAGTTTTAACACTTATGATCCAGTGAGAACTACACTTGGCAGAAGGACTATGGATCAGGCAAGGATAAATTAATTCGATTTTGAGAACAACTGGTTACAAATCAGTGTCGCAGGTTGGGATTGAATGTACAGCCTCAGACCAATGGGATGGCTGTTGCATTCTCTAGGTGCTCCATGTTAAGCTTAGATAAGACTGGAAGGGTTAAAAAATGCAATAGAGAATAAAATATAAATCCTGTGTGGGCTGAAGTTTTTTATTTTTTTATTTACTGAACCCTTCAAAAGACACGACTGAACAAAATACACAATGATAAACCTTCAATATTTTAGTTATTAATGAACTGAAGTAAGTGAAATCGGTACGTACTTTATTTCATTGCAGTTTATCCACAGTTACACCAAGTTTTGAAAGCAGTCTGTTTCAGCATTTAAACTTTAATGAACTCTGCTCCAAACTAGTAAGCTTTCGGGGTAACTTATACACTGGGATGGCTACATTCTATTTAACAATGCATTCTTTTAGCTAATCAAGTGAGCCAGGCTTGTTTTAAATATTTTTCCCTTAAGGCGACCCCACTGCCTGGCAGAAACTCTTAAGCTAATTCAGGATAAAGAAATATACGCAGTCAGTTATCTAGTATGGCATGAACACGTGATCTATACAGCTGATCAAGTACTACCCACTCATCGCTGTGTTGGTGGGAGAGCTGTGTTTCATGTCCTGCATATGTCTCTTTAACTTTAAATGTTGGGGAGTTTCTCAGATGCAGTATATGACTCGTGTAGAATGATTTAGGTAAGTAAAAATTTTCAGTAAAATCCGGTAATTAAAATCGGACACACTGACGTTATTCTTGGGCCTAAGATTGTGAAACATCCTGCACAAATCTTTTTTTCATATACCTGTATGTCATTCATTTGGAGGGAATAGGGGAAGGAGAAAGGGAAGACAACGTGCAGCTAAAGTCTCCCCACCCTGTTGAAGACTCAGAGAGAGAGAGAGAGACACACAGACACACAGACAGACACACAGAGACACACACAGACACAGACACACACACACACAGACACACACACACACACACACACACACACACACACACAGACACACACACACACACACACACACACACACACACACACACACACACACACACACACACACACAGACACACACAGACACACACACACACACAGACACACACACACACACACACAGACACAGACACACACACACACACACACAGTCTCACACACACACACACAACCACACACACACACACACACACACACAGACACACACACACACACACACACACAGACACACACACACACACACACAGACACACACACACACACACACAGACACACAGACACACACACACACACACACAGACACACACACACACACACACAGACACACACACACACAGACACACACACACACACACACACACACACACACACACACACACACACACAGACACACACACACACACACACACACACACACACACACACACACACACACACACACACACACACACACACACACACACACACACACACACACACACACACACACAGACACACAGACAGACACACAGACACACACACAGACACACAGACACACACACACACACACACACACACACACACACACACACACACACACACACACACACACACACACACACAGTGACCAGCAATGTTGCCAAACAAAAGAATGAAAAACGCTAAACTGAATTTTTAAATACGCTAAACTATCAAAGAACAGCTCAGAATTTCGTGCTAAACTAGACTTCAAAATGTGCTACATATAGAGTAAAATACAGTACTTTAACTTTCACGCTAATTTTTATTTCATTTATTTATTTATTTTTTTTTAACGCTAGATCTTGTGCTAAATTAGCAGCACTGGAGATTAGGTGGGTGCACCCCCAGGCTGACGGGTACGAGGTTGGGTATCGTACGATATATAAAAACGGCCTAAAGAGGGTCTACAGAGGCCTCTCTAAAGAACCTTCGTCAGCTTTCTTCTGACATCCAGTTAGGCAGAGCCTGCGTCTAACTGGAAGTCACACAAGGAGGACTGCTGGAACCTCCCTGGAGGCTTTAGTCTGGGCCAGGCCTCTCCTGAGTGCAATGAGTGACTTAGAAAATAATGCGATGCGAGGCCGGACCCTGGTGCTAGCAGGGTCTGGCAGTTGGTAGCCGGTGGAAACAGGTTAAGCTAAGTTTCGTTAATAAGAATGTCTCTGTGGGGTGGAATACACAGACGGTTTTCTGGACATGGTATGTGGTGGTGCCTGGGTGGGAGTTTGAGGGGTGCCACTGCAGTGCTTAGGTTAGGTTAGGTTTGGTCATGTTAGGTTAGGTTAGGCTCGGTCATGTTAGGTTAGGTTAGGTTAGGTTAGGTTTGCTCAGGTTAGGCTAGTTAAGGCTAAGTTATATTAAGTCTGGTTGAATACGTAGATGGTGGAACAAGTACTCACGACACAGCTGTGGGCGAGGTTAGTGATGGGTTGCTGTGTGGTGGTTCTAGGTGTGGCACAGAGATGTTTCCTGTTGACGGGCAGGGAGGCAGGTACCACATCCTTACACTCACCCAGCCCCACTACCTCCACATCGCCTTCCCCCACTAGACCACTCCTACCACCAGCCCCTGAAACAGATATATAGCGTTACATAGATATATACACCACGCAGACCTCACAGTTCTTACTAGGTCTCACTGTAAAAATAATAATAATGAAAAAAAAATCCGTCCACCTATTAATCATCTAATCCATTGCCCTGTCAGTGGCGCAAGGGCCAGATCTTAGCTGCTCACTCCATATGATACTAGTAATCATCACCATCATCAACAACATTATCATCATATTCATCACTAGAAAGCATTATAGAGAAACACCAATAAAATCCACTATTTACTGCCGTAATTTTTCTTTCCTATCTGACGAATACTTTTACGGTCTCTCATAGTCACTAAATTCTACGGTCTTAGTCTGCTCTGTTACACAGTTCAGAGAGCGTATACCTCCGCTAACGCGAATAAAATCTGTGATTTATCCCTCCATGCAGATCCACATCCATCTCAAAATCTAATCATCCCATTCTTGACCCATTGCTCATCTACTCAACAGATTACTTTGAAATCCGACAACTGTTTGAGCTATCTTGTTCACTAACAGGGAAACAGATATGGATGCAAAAGCAGCCAAAACCCCGTCCAACGCCGTTGGTGGAGATAATAATAATAATAATAATAATAATAATGACGATGACGATAACAACAACAACAATAATCATTCAATCATTGCCAGACGCCATGTATCCCAAACGGGGTGGCCAAGGGTTTAGAGTTAATTGTTTTACAGGGAGGGGCACTAATCCTCCACCAACCCCACTTGACACGTAGAGAGAACGTTATGCCAACAGCATCTGGTGTTCCCAGGCGGTCACCCATCCAAGTACTAACCAGACCCAACGTTGCTTAACTTCGCTCATCGGATGGAAAGCGGTGTACTCAACGTGGTATGGATAATAATAATAATAATAATAATAATAATAATAATAATAATAATAATAATAATAATAATAATAATAATAATAATAATAATAATAATAATAATAATAATAATAATAATAATAATAATAATAATAATAAGAATAATAATAATAATAATAATAATAATAATAATAATAATAATAATAATAATAATAATAATAATAATAATAATAATAATAATCTATATTATAATGATCCTATTTCTGTATGCTTGTTTCTTGTTACCGTAACAGCAAAAACGGCGCTACGTAGTGCAATTTTTATTAGTGCAAGGTACAGTTAAAATGCTCTAACTTGAAGAAAAAACAATTTCCAGTCCAGTCAGGCCACTGGTTCACGAGTCATGACTCATTTCTGGCCTTTTGCTTCAGATTTAGTATTTGCTTTTAGTGGAGGGGATGGATTTGTTCCTGGTCCGGCACTGAAAGTACCAGCATGACAGAAGAGAGAAGTATGACGTGTTTGTTGTATTATCACTCTCTCGCCTCTCCTTCCTCCCTCCTTATATTCCAAAAATTGTATAGTATAATGCTAGTATAATTTAGTATAATAGCAAACACTACTATTTAGCCTCTCTCTCTCTCTCTCTCTCTCTCTCTCTCTCTCTCTCTCTCTCTCTCTCTCTCTCTCTCTCTCTCTCTCAACGGGTGTCCCAACAGGATAAAAATTAGGGAAAATTCCTCGTTCCGTCTCGCTCGCGGCATGAGTTTCAAACTTCTGTTACCTTTCGACTGAAAACAGGAATTGACATAGCGTAATACAGCTAACCATAGAGGTGATTTGATATAGCTAATCATATATTTGATTTTATATGCTTTTTTTTTTTTTTTTTTTTTTCATTTTGCTGTGCAGAAAAGTATTAAGGTATCATTTCTTTGTAATCAGTTAACCACTTCACTCAAATAACGTATTTTTGTAGTTTATTCATGCTGCTACCAGACAATTTTACTCAGCCTATGAGGTTGTGGAGGTAATGGAGGCTATATATAACCTCTCCAGCTCGAAAAGTCTGTCCTTCAGCTGAATAAAGTCGTTTGGAGACAGCAAAAATAAGGTAAAGAATGATGTCCGTAGTCTGCAGGAGTTAACACTACAGTCGCATTCAACGCCAAGGAGTTATGCTCGAAAATGCTCGTATCAAATGAATAAATATTTAGGTAGTTATTAAAGTAACGTAACGGTTAGTGAATACAGTAGCCCTTTCAGTATGATTTTTTTTCTACCGTCAGGCGGTTTTATCTAAATTACGAGGCACCCATTGGAATGAAGGGGTTAGTCGGCGTTTTGTCCCCTTTGTAGGATGACCATAGTGTTACAGTATACTGTATTTTTCTCCCGCTACACGATGTTATTCAGGCCAAGGGGAGATCTCTCGTTCGGAAAGCCAACATCCTCTAGACTGTGGTCCTGTGGTCGTGTTACTTATTATGTAATCTGGCTGCTGCTGTCCCAGGACCTCTGGTTTTAGACCAGAGTTTTTGTGGCTTTCATAACTGCGTAACAATATCCTGGTGTGTATGTGCAGTGACGCCCAGACCGGCATACCAAAAAGAATATGGTTTTTCTAAGTATCGGCATGTATCCTTTAGTGTATCTACCGGTATGTATACGTTTATTACGTACTGTATATATTTTTATATGTGTTAACAGGGGTACCCGGCGTTGCCCGGGCCAAATAGACGAACACTAATCCTATTTGTTCGAATTCAGTCTCTCTTTCTACTCCAGAAAGACCATGTACCTCATGCTTTTGAAGAGGGATTATAAGAGGTCCAGGAACTTTCTATTTCAGCTTTCGCAGACTAACGCACAGTATATGTGCGCATTTGTTTACTATTACCGGTAACCTCAAATGACCTCCGACAGGTGACCTCAAATAACCTCGGAGGTCAATCTCACATAGCCTATGTCCGACCTGGAGGTCATGTGAGTCTCCATGCCAAAAATTGGGTTGCAGGGGTACCAGCGTTGCCCGGCCCCCCTCCCCCCCAAAAAAAAAAAAACACTACCGGTGACCTCAAATAAGGGGAGGCGGTGGCTCAATCGGTAGAGAGGTGGCCTGCAGTCCTACTGCACCCAGGTTCAAATCCCCGATGGGGCAGGGAACAGTTTAAGGATTTGAATTTCATAAAAATCAGACTTTACTGACCTACCAGAAGACCCGCCGACATGTAAAAATACCCCCGTTAATACCAATACACCAGTCCTGTAGCATGTATTGAATATGGACGGTGGGTGTTAGCGCCGAAGTGGTGACATGTAGAGGTGTATGCTATGTAGGAGGACTACTGGGCCTTGAGAGCAGGCTGTGAAGCCTATGCCCAGAGTCGGAAACATTAAAAAAAAAAAAAATCTGAGTTTTGACCCCCCTAAAATCATCCTTGGGTCACCCTGATTCTGAATATACTGTACATGGGTGTGGGGGTCTTTAGCCCTTAGTTTGGGCGTGACTGAAGGACAAACAAACAAATAAACAAACAAACAATGCGGCTCTGTTATATATATATATATAGATTATGCTTAAAATATTAAGAAGTATAATTATAACACACGTATTCATTTTCATAAAGCAGTAACAGAAAACTAATGGCCGAAAGCCTGCAAGCTGCCTGTCTATATCTACTCACCAGTTATGTCTGTCTATCCATCTCTCTATTTGTCCATCTAACTATCCATCCATTTGTATGATTGTCTGTCTGCCTGTCTAATGACATCCATCCACATGTATCTGTATATCTGTCTATCAGTATTTCAGTCTATCTGTCCTATCTATCTGTTCATCTGTCTGTCTGTCTGTCAGTCTGTCCATATGCATATTCACCTCTATCTATCAATCTTCCAACATACTCACATATATGTGTCTTTCTATTTGTCTGTTAGTCTGTGTCTCTGCTTACTCATCCACCCACAGCCTTTCGCCATATCCTTTCGCCATAATCCGGTATCTAAGACACCCACACACACACATCACCATTACTCAGCCTCTTTTCCATCCCTTCCTGTCTTCCTTCCATCCTTCCCATTCGTCACACCGTCACTGCTTACTCTATGTACAGCCACAGCATTTTGTTATTCTCTCCACATTTCCCTCATGCCGGACCTCAATGCTCCGTAACCCCTCCCTGCATAATTTTCTCAATGATTAAACTCTTCACCTCTTCACTTCGAATATCTCCCCCCTAAGCTAAATAATTTTGTCAGCAGTTAGGCAAAATAAAATACAAACTGCGTCCTCGTGCAGAAGAGTTTAACCTTTAAGTGGTTGACTTACTACTGAAAAGTTGTTCCGTCTTTGAAATATAATTCTGGTGAGTTCTAGAAAACCTTTCGCTATGAAACAATAATCCTGTTCATTGCTACACTGAGGAAGTTCATTCAGGCACGCCAGACGATGCTAATGTCCGAAAGAAGCCTGTAGCAGTGGGAGGGTTAAAGAGTACGAGTATAACACGAGAGGCGGTGGTCACTGGGATAGCCAGACAAAGCTTTTGACCCTTACATCCGTCACTGAGTCCACACTTATACTAGTATACTGCATTACAGTTCATTCACCTTTACTTCACAAAGATCTGCATAATTTTCCAACTTGTTTCCTGTATTTCAGTGGCAGAACAAGACAGATAATACTACGGCTTTACATCGTTGCTAGTGTTAATCTCTTGTAATAA